>NC_088233.1:29612576-29672576 GCF_036934945.1 Oncorhynchus masou masou
ACACAGTAACTGGGTCACACTTGTTCCAATGCACACTCTCCAGCCTCATCCGTTGCCTGAAACGTTTAATTCCCCCCAACCCTCCACCCGGCATACAGGGAAGGGTGACAGACGCTCAGTATTGACACAGCCTCTCCATCAAACATACACCCCTCACACACAATAGCCTACAAAGGTCCATCATCCCCTTCCCCTCCATCTTCTCTACCATTGACTCCCCCACACCCCTCATTAAATTCTACCTCTCTAACCCAAATTACAAACCTCTGTCCACCAAGCTTTATCATGTCAGCTCTAATGATGAGAGATCTGCTGTCTCTCACTTTGTTGTCATCCTCAGTGATTTTGTGTTATGTTTGTTATAAAACTGTCAAATAAACTAAACTAAATCTCAAACGTGACCCAATAAGGGCCATGTGATCCATACCCCCCCACCCCCCCAGTGAGGAGAGAGAGAATATAGAGGACACTGCACTCCCAGCTTATCTGGGAGTGCAGGATGGCCCATTGGCCCTTATTTAGCTACTTACAGCACGCAACACATACTCTGGCCCATTACACTACACAAGCATTGGTCCAACTCACTGGGTCAGACACTAACGACCTAGCATAGCCCCACAGAGTGGACCACTGTCAGCCACCAAGGGATTTGAACCTGTAACCTCTCTGACCACAGGGATACCTGCTTCCCCCAAACCTCCCCACAACCTCCCCACAACCACGCTTGTCTCTAGCCTACAGTATAATACATCATAAAAGTCTACTCTGTACATTCCCTCCTAAAGGTGATAAATGTTTGTCCCATGTCTTACTTAACACAGTGAACAGAAACCAGTTAACTTAACATCACTACAAAGAAAGCCCCTTGTCTTCCCCTTTTCAACTTACCCCTCACCTACACTGGCTTAGGGAGTGCTGATGCATGGAACACAGAGGACGGAGAGAGGGAGAAGGAGAGGGAGAGTGTGCGAGACAGAGGGTGAGGGATGTCATATATTCAGTGTGTTCAGTGACCTTTCCATGTTCATGACCCCTGTAATGTTATTAACAGTGCAGCCACAACCTCAGCCATGGCCATCAATTAGAGCCACTCTCTGCTGCCTGCCTGTCTGCGTGCCTGCCTTGCTTCTGCCTGCACAAACACTGCCTCACCTCAGAGGAGCTCTCTTTCTCTCTTTCTCTTGTTCTCTCTCCATTTCTCCCTCTCTCTCCCTCTCTCTCCCCCTCTCTCCCTCTCTCCTCTCTCTCTCCCCTCTCTCTCTCCTCTCTCTCTCTCCTCTCTCTCTCCCTCTCTCCCCTCTCTCCCTCTCCTCTCTCCCTCCCTCTCTCTCCCTCTCTCTCCCTCTCTCTCTCCATCTCTCCCTCTCTCTCTCCCTCTCTCTCTCCCTCTCTCTCCTCTCTCTCCCTCTCCCTCTCTCCATCTCCCCTCTCTCTCCCTCTCTCTCCCTCTCTCTCTCCATCTCTCCCCCTCTCTCCCTCTCTCTCCCCCCTCTCTCTCTCCATCTCTCCCTCTCTCTCTCCCTCTCTCTCTCCATCTCTCCCTCTCTCTCTCCCTCTCTCTCCCTCTCTCTCCCTCTCTCTCTCCATCTCTCCCTCTCTCTCCCTCTCTCTCCCTCTCTCTCCCTCTCTCCCCCTCTCTCTCCCTCTCTCCCCCCCATCTCTTCAGAACTCCTTCTCCCCCTCTCTCCTGTACCTAACAGATTTAACATACTTCAGCATGTTCTAGTATTTTACGGGAAACCATTGTATCACACAATTATAAAACCATCATTGATATACTTTAATTACAATACCATTATAGGACATATTATAATTACAATACCATTATTTAGTAGCCTATAGTAGCAAAACCATTATTCATTACAGAATTACAATATATTGCAATTAGTGTCCACATGAGTAGGGAGAGAATGAGTGTGTAGGAATACCAACACTGCTGAGTTGAGCCACATTGTAACGTTTGTCGTTAAGGGTAGACCAAGGCGCAGCGGGATTTGAGTTCATCATATTTTATTGAAATGTGAACCAGAAAAGAAAAAAAATCAATACAACGAACAAAAAGCTTTGTTGTGCAAAAATACATGCAAAATACAAGACAAGATCCCGCAACTGAAGGTGGGAAAAAGGGCTGCCTAAGTATGATCCCCAATCAGAGACAACAATAGACAACTCTGATTGGGAACCATACTAGGCCAACAAAGAAAAAGAAAACATAGATATACAAAAATTAGAGTACCCACCCTAGTCACACCGTGACCTAACCAAAATATAGAGAATAAACAAGGATCTCTAAGGTCAGGGCGTGGCACACATATCAACCCAGTGTGTTTAGTGTCCTACTTTAGAATGTTCAATACCCCTGCTTCCAGTCCAGCTCTATTCGATTTAAAACCCAGTAAATTTAGGAAGCAGATTGGACATGGAACGTGGGTTTTTACAATACCTTCTTCACATGATGGCATTTTCAATTCAAATCATGTCCAATTCATTTCCTAAATTGACTTGAATTAAAATGGAATTGACGAAGCGGTCTATATGATTGGCTATATGTACTGTATTCTTAAATGAGGCAGCAGTGCTGCTCTGGTGTGAAATGAACAGCTCTTTACTACACCCCCAGAAGCTAGTCTGAACGAAAGAGAGGAGAAAGAGATGGAGCGAGAGATGGAGCGAGAGATGGAGCGAGAGAGAGAGATGAAGCGCGAGGGAGAGATGGAGAGGGAGAGAGAGAGAGTTGACCATTAACTAAAGGCAGAGGGGGGGAGACTCCTCTTCTTGCATTCAAATTACACTTAATCCAGCGCTATCAGCTCTGCTCTCCCCTCATCCCTCCATCTCTTCCCTCTCTTTTTCCTCATCCCTTCTCACTGGGAATGTTGTGCATTAGACTCCCTCATATATCTCCCTCCCTCTTCCTCTCTAGTTTTATCTGGGAGAGGAGGGGAGGTGGAAAGGAAAGGAAAGGAGTAGAGGAGAGGAGAAGATTGTCCAGCAAAGAGAGAGGAGCCGAGTCAGCACAGCTCTATCCTCAATGATGTCAGAGATCCCCCACCACACACACACACACACACACACACCCACACACACACACATCAACACACACACACACACACACACACACACACACACACACACACACACACACACACACACACACACACACACACACACACACACACACACACACACACACACACACACACACACACACACACAGCACCTCATTAACAATATCATATTTTACAGTCTTTTGGTCATCATGCATGTGATCAATTTTTGGGGGCATAAAGGAAAAATAGGCTGGTACACACAGTACACTGTATCTGTTCAGCAGCATTGCTGACTGTGCTCTGTGCTCTGGGAAGAAGAACGGATGGGGAAGAAACACAGAAACACTCTGAGGGTTAGAGTTGACAGAGATATTAAACCTCTTGTCTTCCCCCTCTACACCCCTTTCTCTCTCTCTCTCTTTGAGATGCAGGACAGAGATCTCATTTTGATTTTGAGAAGAGAGAGAGGAGGGTGTTGCATGTATTAATACAGAGGAACACTGCATCAAACCAATGCACTGCACTAATGCTCTCTCTGTGTGTGTGTGTGTGTGTGTGTGTGTGTGTGTGTGTGTGTGTGTGTGTGTGTGTGTGTGTGTGTGTGTGTGTGTGTGTGTGTGTGTGTGTGTGTGTGTGTGTGTGTGTGTGTGTGTGTGCGTGCGTGTGTGTGTTCGTTCGTTCGTACGCAAGTGGCTGTGTGAGCCGCGGCTGACAGGGAGAGGAGTACGTCAGCATTACATTCACGTTCCCACTGAAGGACAAAGGGAGGGGGGATAGAGAGTCTTAGCTCCCCGCAACACACACACACACACACACACACACACACACACACACGCACATGCACACGCACACATACACATACATAGGGAAAAAAGAGAAAGACTGTACAAGAAGAGGAGAGGGGGATTGGAATGCTGCTGTGACGGTGTGATGCTTGTTTGCCACCTTTCTTCTGCTCTCTCACTCTACCTTTTGCTCTCTCCCCTCTCACCCTCTAGCTTGTCCCCCTCTCTCTCCTGGCTCCACCGTGGTTACTGCAGTAGTCCAGCAGCCAGTCGGGAGCCACAGAGCAACTGCCACAACTTGCTACCTCACCTCATCCTTACTGCCCCCAGCCCTGAGCTCAGGCACAGAGATCAACTAGTAGGCAACCAGGACAGACAGAGAGACACACCTCGGGAGAGAGTACCAGGCCAGGACCTTTCCATACCTGCCTCTGTTTACGGATACCGGTTACAGATACCCTGCACAGCCACCATCGCATCGACACAGCAGGAGTCTACCCCCCTCTCTCTCTCTCTCTCTCTCTCTATTTTTCCCTCACTGATACTGAGGAGACAAAAACACTCTCTCTCCAACTGCTTTTTCCTCTCCCTCTCTGCTTCTCTTTCTCTAAAGCGTAGCTCCGGCAGCACTGCGCTCCCTCTCCTCCTCCTCCCCTCTCTCTAACCAGCACCCCCATCTCTCCACCTCCCCCCCACCCCCTCAGGAAGAATACTGCTAACTGTGCTGCACGCGGCAGGCTGCAGCTGCTATAGCCACGGCCAGGCAAACCATCGCAGGGACCAGAAGAGAAGAGAGAAAAAGAGAGGACAGTGGGATGACTGCGTCAGGAGTCCTTTAGCTTTTTTCTCTCTCTTTCTCCATCCATCAGAGCGGGGCGAATCAGGCACCAGCTAGCCTTCGGCAAAGTCACCGAGACGGAGGGCTCTCAGCCGACATACACACAGAAACACAGCAACACACACACACTCACGAGGACCTGCCAGACCGTTGGATTAAAAAAAAAATGTATTGTCATTTTTTTCCTTTCTGCTCGGTGTGTCTGGCTTTTACTGCTTGATGGAGCAGTGTGATTCGTCAACAGAGGGGCCGTGTGTCTGCGGCTGCAGGCAGGGAGAGGGGGAGAGGAGGAGGGCCGGGGGACGCCAGTCACCTGCTTAGCTTAACCCACACGGCCTGTCCCTTCCCACCGAGCCTCTAGTCTCTACACACGCTCTGCTCCACTCTCCCCATCGGCTAACAGGAGACATTTTGTTCCATTAGGGACCACAGGGACATTACCACCACTTTCCAGATTGAAGGAGAAGAACTGAATATAAATACACTTTTCACATTTCTGTTTTTCCATGGAAAGGGAAATATACATGACTCTGGTTCCTGATTGTTTTTTGTGATATTCAGAAAGGAAGAAACAAGGGACCGTTTAAGAACTAATGAGGTAGGTGATCACTGCAAAATCTTTCCTTTGCTGCTGCTCTGCCTTCACATAATCTCTCTCTGCCTCCCTCTCTTCCCCCTCTCTCCCTCTTTCACTCTCTCTCTTCCTCTCGCCCCCTATCACTCTCCATCTCTCTTTCTCGCTTCCTCTCTCCGTCTCCCTTTTTCTTTTTTCTCTCTCTCTCTGTGTCTATCTCTGCGTAGCGTCACCCAGTCTCGTCGATGGCGTGGCGAATCCTGTCCTTGCTCCAGCCAGGGTAGGAGGGTGGTGCGTCCTCCTCTAGTGTCCGTCTCGCCCCAACATGCTGAACAATGAGCCCTCCGCAACATGAGTACTGTGGGCCGGGTTTCTCTGCAGCCCACCTGGAACGCAGCCCTGCTCGCCCTGCTAGCCCTCACCATGGTGCCAGCTCTCAGTGTGTGCCAGCCTGCCGGCCTGGGTCCTCCCCCCAACCCCCAGAACTGTCCGGTGGTGTGCTCCTGCACCAACCAGATCGGTAAGGTTGTGTGTACACGCCGTGGCCTGGTCAGGGTTCCCCCCGGGATCCCCACCAACACCAGGTACCTCAACCTGATGGAGAACAGCATCGAGACCATCCAGGCTGACACCTTCAGACACCTACACCATCTGGAGGTGCTGCAGCTGGGCAGGAACGCCATCAGGCAGATTGAGGTGGGGGCCTTCAACGGCCTCACCAGCCTCAACACCCTGGAGCTGTTTGACAACAGACTGACGGGGATCCCCAGCGGGGCTTTTGAGTACCTGTCCAAGCTGAGGGAGCTGTGGCTGAGGAACAACCCAATCGAAAGCATCCCCTCCTATGCCTTCAACAGGGTGCCCTCTCTGATGAGGCTGGACCTCGGGGAGCTCAGGAGGCTAGAGTACGTTTCTGACGGGGCCTTTGAGGGCCTGCAGAACCTCAAGTACTTGAACCTGGGGATGTGTAACCTCAGGGAGATGCCTGTCCTGTCTCCCCTGACTGGTTTGGAGGAGCTGGAGATGTCTGAGAACACTTTCCCTGAGATGAAGCCTGGCTCTTTCCGCGGCCTGCGCTCGCTACAGAAACTCTGGATTATGAACTCTGGGATCACTGTGATCGAGAGGAATGCCTTCGATGACATCACAGCACTGGTGGAGCTGAATCTAGCCCATAATAACCTGTCATCTCTCCCCCACGACCTCTTTGCCCCGCTGCAGTACCTGGTGGAACTTCATCTCCACCACAACCCCTGGAGGTGTGACTGTGACGTGGTCTGGCTGTCCTGGTGGCTCAGGGAGTACATCCCCACTAACTCCACCTGCTGCGGCCGCTGCCACTCCCCTGCCCACATGAGAGGACGATACCTGGTGGAGGTGGACCAGACCACATTCCAGTGCTCTGCTCCCTTCATCCTGGATGCTCCAAGGGACCTCAACATCTCTGCAGAGAGAGTGGCTGAGCTCAAGTGTCTTACGGCCGCCATGTCATCGGTCCGATGGCTGCTTCCTAACGGGACCATTCTGACCCACGGCTCGTCTCACCCTCGGATCTCTGTCCTCAATGATGGAACGCTCAACTTCTCCAACGTTTTGCCATCGGACAAGGGTGTCTATACTTGCATGGTGACTAACATGGCAGGTAACTCCAACGCCTCAGCCTACCTGAATGTCAGCAATGCCGAGCTCAACACCTCCAACCTGTCCTATTTCACTACAGTGACTGTGGAGGTGCTGGAGCCCACCGTAGAAGAGACCCCCAAACCCAAACCCACAGTCCCAGCTTCGCCCTCAGTGTTCCAGCCCGTCTTCATCTCCACGCCCACCATGCTGCTCCAGAGCACCCAGACCCCCCGCCAGGTGTCTCTCCCCACAGCCCGTGGCCCCACCCACCCCTCCGCCAGCCTGGACGAGGTCGTGAAGACAACCAAGATCATCATTGGCTGCTTCGTTGCCGTGACGCTCCTTGCCGCTGCCATGTTGATCGCCTTCTACAAGCTGCGTAAGCGGCACCAGCAGCGGAGTACGGTGGCAGTGGCGCGGACCATCGAGATTATCCAAATGGATGAGGAGGTTCCCGAGGTTCCCCCGGCCAGGTCAGGTTCTAGCGAGTCTGAGGAGATGGGGCTGGCTCTGCCCACCATCTTAAAAGCAAGATACATCTCATCATCCTCATCGTCCTCCCACAGAGACAGAGACAGAGACAAAGACAGAGACAGAGACAGGGACAGAGCTGCCTACGGGGCTCACTGGACCCATAACAACCTGGGAAACTCCCTGCACCGTTCCTCCAGCCGCCAGCATCATCAGCAGCACCACCACAGCCTCATCAGCACCATCGCAGAGCCCTACGTCATTAAGACCACTCACACCAAGGAGATGGTCCAGGAGACCCAGATCTAAGGGACTCATGCTGGCCTTACTGTGGATCTAACTGTGTGGATCTAACTGTGTGGATCTAACTGTGGATCTAACTGGGTGGATCTAACTGGGTGGATTTCTATATGGATCTGATTCTACTCCCTCCTCTCTTCCTCTCCTCACTGCTCACCAGTCCATGCAATAGAATGCACAAAGGAGACGGTAACTTTCTTTTGTACAGAGTGCAAAATGGAGACAGTTTTATCTATCTTGTACATGCTTATACATAAATATAGAAATGTAAAAAATATACATCTATATAACTTAATCTAATATGGGGATGGTGTTGGGATTATGTATCAAAGAAGAAAGTAAAATTTAAACTATTTTCTAATAACTTGTAAGTTCTATTTAAAAGCGAGAGATGTTGAGGTCTCGATGATGGTATGTTTGATTGATTGAGGGAGGGAGGAGCTGTCTTGAGGGAAACTGTTCTTTTTGTCATTTAGAACAGTTAGGATGTAGTAAAAGCCCTTTATACCCACAGCAGTTTATAAAACAACAAGCCCTAACATCAGATGAGGCTTCGCAGGTTCATCTTATAACAGCGGCAGTTTGTACTGTGCCAAACGTTACAAATACAATAAAGGACTCCGGAAGATTATGAAAACCAACAGCCACATCCAAGCAAAATCTAGACAGAAAGACAGAGAGTAATTTGTCGAGGGAGAGACGTAGAGAGAAGAGCATAGATTTTGCTGTTCAGTAGCTATCAGCCAAATGGTTTCAGACTGCAGTGGATTTCTGCAGCTAATGTTTAACCCTTTGTTTTCCGGAGCACAGCTACACATCTATCTAAAAACAGCTCTTTATGTTACTGAATCTAAACCCATTTGGTTGTATTTGATTTACCCCAGGTTCCCTTGGAGAAGATGAAGGACAGGCTATTATGAACAGAGATTTGGTGTGGTTTCTTCATGCAGATTTAGGTTGCATAAGGTATTGTTCTTTTTTATTTTTGTCTTGGGTTGTGACATGCTTCTTAATGGCATGTGTAGTGTTTAGGATTAATGTAGTGCTGCATTACAGTGGTTCTCTGTCTGCTCTCTGTAAGGGCTCGTTCTGATGGTAATCCCTCACAGTTACAGACGTGGTGCAGAGAGACTGGGGTTTGCTGACCAATCTGCTTTTGGAAGAAAAAAGGGAGCTGGGCTGAAATTAAATGAATGTCGGGACATTGGGCTTGTTTCTCTATGGACTTCATTGAAACAATGAAATTGTTTTTTCTTTTTCTTATTTTGGGTATTATTTCGAGCAACACTATTTTTATGGGGTGTCTATAAGGAGGCTACACAAAATAAAACCTTTGGTTTGTATTTCTCTACTTGGAGACACTTCAACGTGCCATTATTTTCCCTGTTCCTCTTGATGACAGTGTGGAGATATTAGCTTGTAAGCCTGATAGCATGTCAGTCCACAAACACTGAACCGAATGCATTCATAATTCTAAATGGAGCCCTACCCGCTACCCTCCTAGTCACAACTGTAGATCGGAAAAGGATCAGATAAACTTGAGCAATATGGCAATTGCTTCACCTTGCCTTCTGATAGACTTGTGGAATTCTTTGCCATATTCCTTGCACCTATCCAATCATTTCAGACGTACAGTACATCAGTGCTAAGAGGGTAGGGGGTAAGATGGAGTAAGAATTTGGAGGTCCATTCTATTTCTATGTTTGCTGTGATAAGATGTGGTCTACCCTCCTCTTCCCCAGTTATTCCTATGCATTGTGTTACCACTGATCCCTGTCAGTGAATGAGTCTTCAAGTGAGGCTGTATACAATGCTGCATTATCCTCCCTCCCACACTGGATCTCTATGAGAGGGCCTTCTGATCTCTGCTGCTTCACGTTGCCTAGGGGGTTAGGTAGACACACACACACACACGCTGAATGCCAAATCAGCCTCCAGCCCCTTCCCCATAGGCACTCCTGTAGAGGTAAAAAATAATAGGTACAAGCAATATGGTAGCAGCCCTCTTGTCCTAGGTGGTATTGTCATTATATGCTCACTATGCTCACACACATACAATCCTTTCAGATCTACAGCAGTGCATAGTTGCTAGAGGGGCAGTGCAAATAATCTGACATGGCTTCCTCTCCTTATATATTTTTCTACTATTTTCCTGATGTGAGGGAACTTTACAGGAGAATGAAAAGTATTGGTATTCTTCCACCAATTGCTTTCCTCTTGTCCTGTAGTGTCACAACAGTGCAAATGAAGGAAACAAGGAGAGAAAGCTACTTTAGATCATTGAGATGCAGCACAAGTGGTAGCCTTAACAAGCCAATACTTTCCAAATGTAGCGGCACAGTGAAATATATAGTACATCATTGAAGGAGTTTGCATATTGTTAAACTAATTTCTGAATCAAAATGAACCACTCCTTTTATCATTAAGTGGATCTGTACTTCAGGTAACTGCCAAAATAAAGGAAACACCAACATAAAGTGCCTCAATAGGGTGTTGGGCCCCCACGAACAAGAACAGCTTCAACACCTTGGCATAGATTCTACAAGTGCCTGGAACTTTATTGGAGGGATGTGACTTCATTCTCCCATGAGAAACTGCATAATTTGGTGTTTTGTTGATGGTGGTGGAAAACGGTGTCTCAGGCACTCCTCCAGAGTCTCCCATAAGTGTTCAACTGGGCTGAGATCTCCACGCACGCACGCACACACACACACACACACACACACACACACACACACACACACACACACACACACACACACACACACACACACACACACACACACACACACACACACACACACACACACACACACACACACACACACAGCGGATGGTCGGACGGAATGAACATTATTACAAATCATTTGTAGACTGCAAATTGACTGCAAGAAGCCCAAAGAGATATAATATTTAACTAAAACATAATAATTTTAAACTTTGCTTACATTTGTATACGATCACGTGTCTTTCTATTATTCTGTATTATTCTGTATTTCTTCAGAAAATAAAAGCGCCAGTTGAGGAACCCTGCACTATGCTCCGTAGAAACCCCTCTTTAAAGTCACTGAGATGTCTTCTTCTAGCAATGTTAGCCAAAATAATGGTGGGCGTTTCTAAACATGATCTTAATCACGATGGGATGTTAATTCCTTAATTAACTCAGAAAACCACACTTGTGTGGAAGCACCTGCTTTCAATATACTTTGTATCCTTCATTAACTCACGTGTTTCCTTTATTTTGGCAGTTACCTGTACATCCCTGTGTGGGAGAAGGAGCATACAGTGTAACTGATATTTAACTACACTGCCACAATTTCACAATGAAAGTGAATCATTTATGTTATCACCAGCAATAACCTTCCACTGTACATTCACAATGTGTGAGTGTTTCATCATGTCTTGTCCTGCACTGATTACGCTTCTGAATCACAATGATGTCACACAGTTGAAAGGTCAACCATCAGAAATGAGTGTTTGTGTTCTGTGGTGACTAGTGCAACATCACTTCGACCTCTCAGCTGCCGCTTCAGATACACTCAGTCACCGTCTCCCCCATTCAGAAGACACACAGACTGCTACTGTTTCCTCAGCTCAGAAAACCAAATGTCACTCAGGGCCCAGGCGGAACAGGAAGACAGGAATGCAAGCATTGAAAATGTTCATGTTGCTCCAAATGAGACGTTTATTTGTCTATTTCAGTAGAAAAGGGGTAAGAATTAAGCCATTCAATAATTACAGAGACATTCTGCTGCCAGGCTTGGAGGGGACTATAAGGGCTGCTTTTAAATCCTACAGGCATCAATTGGACTGGCCTCCGTAGGCAGAGGCTACAGATACACTGCCCCCTCTTCCTTGTCCTCTTTTTCATTACCTCCTCCTCCCACTCCTAATCCTCTTCCCTTCCTACTCTTCCACTTGTCTCTATAAATGCCTAAATCTACTACATATGATACATTCATAACGCATTTCAGACAGCTGGTTCCTAGAGAGTGTTACTGACTGTTTTCTATCCCATCTGCTCCTCAGTGTGTGTGTGTGTGTGTGTGTGTTAGAGGACTGTCTACAGGTGTGCTGGTGGGAGCAGATGTGTCCATGTATTACATGGTCAAGTGGATGTTTTCTGTCGTTTTCTCTGCAGGGTGAATAAGAACATTTTACACCAGAGTCAGACACTCTCCTTTTTCACTCCTCACATCTGAATGCTTCTGTGATGGGTGTTTTTCCTGCATTACAGCAGCATGTGTTCTCTTGAAAGGAAAATCTTCTCCACTTTTCTTTCCATTGCGTGTTTGTGAAAGATATGTTACCTTTGAGAGACTATTAGCTCTGTCTGAGGTGGGGAATCATGTGTGGATTGTCATGTTGTAGGCCCCAATCAGGGACGTATTCACATTTGGGGCACCAGGCCACTGAACTCTCTGGCCAATCAGTCACAATTATGATCAATGACCAATAAGTGCCAGATAGAGAAGAAAAGCAGGTATTTGAATAGCTCTGCTCTAGGCCCTTGTGAAGATCTTAAAGGATTGGATAGGTGTCAGCAAAATGGGAGAGGTAGTGCAGATCTACTATCTACTGAAGTGTCTTTGTCTATTATATGGGTTAAGGGTTCATTTGTGATTATGCATTAGTCTGCAAACAAAAGAGCCCAAACAAAGGCTTGCTGTGAAAACATCCATAGTGCTAATACGAGACAGCTCCTCTCTCTTATCAGTAGCAGTGGAGTCTGTCATGCATTCAGACTGTGCCTGCATGTTGCCTTGTTGCCAAATGAGCTATGAAGATGCCTTGTCATAACTGTTATCAGTCCCTCTCCCTCTCTCCCCTCCTCTTTGTCTGAAGCTAATTGACTTAAATCCAGACTACTCATCCAGTCAGTCCTAGATTAAACTCTCTCTCTCTCTCTCTCTCTCTCTCTCTCTCTCTTCCGCTCTCTTCTCTCTCTCTCTCTCTCTCTCTCTCTCTCTCTCTGAGTTAGTTTTATGGTTGATTTATTATAGCATGTTTCCCAAGTGAAGACTTTCAGTAGTTTTCCAGATTCAGGGTCCAGTATATTGTCATATAAAAGGAATAGAAATACCTGCAATACTCAACTGGAATATTGAAATCTATATTTCTATTCCTTTCGTATAGGATATGGAAAATGAGAACCAAATCTCAAAGGTGGACTCAAAGGTGGACTATTTAAATGTACAGTACGTACACAGACTAATATTCAGTTATTGAAAACAGACTGATGCTAATTGTTCTTTCATAACAGCAAAGGAATGTGATGTGACTGAAGATGAGCATCATGTTTTTCAAAGCCTGTAATCCTGTTGAATCACCGTGTGACAACAGCAGCATGTGCTTTGTGTGTGTTTTCATGAGCGCTGTCCTTTGTCCCGGGTCACAGCAATACAACATAACAAACACTTCACAGCAGATCAAAGGGAGAGATACACACACAGTCCACATTCACATGCACAGGCACACAGGCACACAGGCACACACATACGAGAGCACACACGCATGTACACACACACACACACACACACACACACACACACACACACACACACACACACACACACACATTTGTGGAGCAGTGCCTGTACAATTGGAAACAATAGAAGTGAAGTGAAACATATTGGATTACTGCATGAATATCAATACCGTAATATGAGTGTAAAGCCTTTGAGTGGAGTGTAAAGATATTTAGCCTTCTCACAAATTCCCTATCTATCACCCCTGACCCAATTCACTCAGAACCCCCCCCCCCACACACACACACACACCACCATGCTGTAGTGGGCCAAAGTAAACTCTCCTGTCAGAGGCAGCTTTGGATAGGAGGTGGAAGCTGCACGTTTTGACTGGTGCTGGTGGTGGTGTGTGTGTATATGTGTATATGTGTGCATGTGTGTGTGCTTGTTCTCATATATGTGATTTGCTACAGCTGCTTTGCTGAATATGTGATAGACAGAAATATCTGCAAACACAGAACAATGCAGATCAAAGACATTTCAAAAGTGATGCATGCATCCAACAATATTCCAGGTGATGGGAAAGTCAAAGAAAAATCTGAAGAAGCATTGCAATAGACTTCAGTATATGGGAGCCTGCAGTATGAAAGTGTTAAGATATTTCTATTTGCTTCAGTATCTCAGTGAAAAACAGGAACACTCACCATCAATCCTTCACCTCCTCACCCCAATCTCCCCCTCTCTGAGTAGGATGGATGGTGACTCACCTCCTCATTCTCTCTCTCTCTCACACACACACACACGCACGCACGCACGCACGCACACACACACACACACACACACACACACACACACACACACACACACACACACACACACACACACACACACACACACACAAACATCACACACACACACACACACACACACACACACACACACACACACACACACACACACACACACACACACACACACACACACACACACACACACACACACACACACACACACAGTGAACGTAGACAGCATAAAGTGGCTTGCGAAAGTATTCACCCCCTTGGAATTTGTCCAATTTTGTTGCCTTACAACCTAGAATTAAAATGTTTTTGTTGGGGGGGGTTTGTATCATTTAATTTATACAACATGCCTACCACTTTGAAGATGATAATGTTAAATATGTTTTAATGTGAAACACTACAAAACAGAAAACTTGAGCGTGCATAACAATTCACCCCCCCAAAGTCAATATTTTGTAGAACCACCTTTTGCAACAATTACAGTTGCAAGTCTCTTGGGGTATGTCTCTATAAGCTTGGCAAATCTAGCCACTGGGATTCTTGCCCATTCTTCAAGGAAAAACTGCTACAGCTCCTTCAAGTTGGATGGGTTCCGCTGGTGTACAGCAATCTTTAAGTCATACCACAGATTCTCGACTGGATTGAGTTCTGGGCTTTGACTAGGCCATTCCAAGACATTTAAATGTTTCCCCTTAAACCACTCGAGTGTTACTTTAGCAGTATGCTTTGGGTAATTGTCCTGCTGAAAAGTGAACCTCCGTCCCAGTCTCAAATCTCTGGAAGACTGAAACAGGTTTCCCTCAAGAATTTCCCTGTATTTAGCGCCATCAATCATTCCTTCAGTTCTGACCAGTTTCCCAGTCCCTGCCGATGAAAACATCCCGACAGCATGATGATGAGGATGGTGTTCTCGGGCTGATGCAAGGTGATGGGTTTGCGCCAGACGTTTTCCTTGATGGCCAAAAAGCTTTCCTTTTTGTCTCTTCTGACCAGAGTACCTTCTTCCATATGTTTGGGGAGTCTCCCACATGCCTTTTGGCAAACACCAAACGTGTTTGCTTATTTTTTTCTTGAAGCAATGGTTTCAAACCCCTGAGCTGACAAGGTACAAATCTGTCGTTCTGCCCCTGAACAGGCAGTTAACCCACAGTTCCTAGCCCGTCATTGAAAATAAGAATTTGTTCTTAACTGACTTGCCTAGTTAAATAAAGGTCAAATTAAAAATAATAATAATAATAATAATGGCCACTGTTCCATAAAGCCCAGCTCTGTGGAGTGTACGGCTTAAAGTGGTCCTATGGACAGATATTCCAATTTCCACTGTGGAGCTTTGCAGCTCCTTCAGGGTTATCTTTGGTCTCTTTGTTGCCTGTCTGATTAATGCCCTTCTTGCCTGGTCCATGTGTTTTCGTGGGCGGCCCTCTCTTGGCAGGTTTGTTGTGGTGCCATATTCTTTCCATTTTTTTAAATAATGGATTTAAAGGTGCTCTGTGGGATGTTCAAAGTTTCCGATATTTTTTTATAACCCAACCCTGATCTGTACTTCTCCACAACTTCATCCCTGACCTGTTTGGAGAGCTCCTTGGTCTTCATGGTGCCCCTTGCTTTGTGGTGTTGCAGAATCTGGGGCCTTTCAGAACAGGTGGATATATACTGAGATCATGTGACAGATCATGTGACTTTATTTAACTAATTATGTGACTTCTGAAGGTAATTGGTTGTACCAGATCTTACAGTTTTTTTTTTGCAATCACTTTGGGACTAATTTCAGAACCTTGTGGTCATTTTTCACAACTCTAGACACAAAACTCAAAACGGTCATCACCTGTAACACAGGCTGTCCAATGTTCAACACATTGCATTGTGCATTCATACCTTTAAAGAAACCTTGCACTTACAGAATCATTGGGTCAAATAACTAACTTATCATGAAATAACATAGGAACATTCATTTAGATCACCCACACACAAGATACCGATAGTTTCACTGTGTAGTTGTTCGTACAATCATTAAATAGTGTTGTACAAAATATGTGACACATGTTTCATTATGCTACTTCATGTAAATACATCACTGTAAAAGGACTAGTAGAGAGAATACTACAGACACGGCGGAATCATTGAACAAAATATGACATTTATTGATGAAATACAATAAAATCACAACATAGGTTTCTACAGTAAAACAGTAAAACATCAACTGCAGTGTTCCTTACCTGGCTTACTGTAAAAAGCTAAACTAAGGATTGATTACTGTACTTCTATATTTCTCTCATCTCGGTCTTGTGGATTTGGACATAGGTTCTCATCCACATCACAATGGATGTTTTCATTAGCCAAACATCTTGGGAAGAATCTTCGGGCGAATCCATGCCTGACACTGGTCTGCCGTGATGTCATTGCATGCGTCATTCATGGCCTGGAGAAGGGCGGCTTGATTGTGAGGGCGCCTATCATATACCTTCCACCTCCATGTGGAGAAAAATTCCTCAATCGTGTTAAGGAAAGGAGAGTATGGGGGTAAGTACAGGGTGGTAAATTGTGGTTGGGCCTGAAACCATGCTTGCACCATTTGGTGGAACCTGACATTATCCCACACAATGATATAGGTCATACCATCATCTCTACAGACCTGATTTAGCTCATCAAGGACGGTTACATCCGAACAGCGAATCATGTGGCTGCCTGCAACTCAATATATAGAGTATATAGAGTAGAGAGATTTAGATGTTGTTCGACCAAACATGAGAACAGGCAAGATGAGTAATCTAAGCAACTTTGACTGTGGTATGATTGATGATGCCACACATGGTGATTCCAGCATCTCAGAAACAGCTGCCCTCCTGGGATTTTTATGCACTACAGTCTCTAGAGTTTACAGAGAATGGTGCGATAAACAAAACACATTCAGTGAGCGACATTTCTGTGGGCAAAAACACCTTGTTAATGAGAGAGGTCAGAGGAGAATGTCCAGACTCATTCAAGACAACAGAAAGGGTACAAAAGCTTGAATAACAGCTGTTTAAAACAGTGGTGTGCAGAATGGCATCTTTTAACGTACAACACCATGAATAATTCAGGCTGTTGTGGAGGCAAAAGGGGGTCCTACTTAGTACTAGATAGGTGTACCTAATAAAGTGGCCAGTGAGTGTACAGTAATGTCAAATCTGAAAACGTGGTCTGAAAAACGGTGTCTGATAAAGAATGATGATGAAATATTACAGCCATAGATAATGTAGTCCAATTGGTTCATATTCCATATTAGGGGCTTCATAGCAAAGGGGGTGAATACATATGCACACACCACTTTTTTAAATTATTTTTTTCATTTCACTTCAACAATTTGGACTATTTGTGTATTTCCATTACATAAAATCCAAAGAAAATTCAATTTAAATTACAGGTTGTAAAGCAACAAAATAGGAAAAACGCCAAGGGGGATGAATACTTTTCAAGGCACTGTAACTCATACAAACTGACCAGTACAAAGAACCTCTGTAACTAAATTCATCAAAAGGCCAACTCTCTCTCGCTTCCCCTAGCTCTCTTTCTCTCTCTCTCTACATCTCTTCTCTCTCTTTTAAGGTTTATCAACAAGTCACTAACTGTCAAATCTCTGAACAACACAGTTGCAGTTTTGGCAGTTGGTCAGTTTCTCTTTCTTCTCCTTTAAACTTGACTTCCGTCTCGCTCTTTCATTTCTCTGACCCCTGCCAATAACATTCAAGGCTCCTGGGTTGCCATGGTTTCACTGGATCCCCATGTTGTGATTGGTTGTTGAGGGATGTGCTGTCTCTCTCTTTCTCTGTGTGTGTGTGTTTGTGTGTGTTGGGGGGAAAGGGAGCTGTGGCCAACCCTGACACACACACACACAAACACACACACAGACAAGTAATACGTTTTTACTGTGTAATTATCAGAGTGGTCTATTTGTCAGTAGTTTTGAGGCTGTATTGTCCTCTGTTATGTGGTTGGAGAGAAAGAGAGCTGACTCAATCCTATCTCTGTATGGGGACTGTTTTTTCAAGGACACCCTTATGTTCCTTTTCATTCACCAGACCATTTAAAAAAAACACAAACTCATGTGTGTGTGTGTGCGTGTGTGTGTGTGTGTGTGTGTGTGTGTGTGTGTGTGTGTGTGTGTGTGTGTGTGTGTGTGTGTGTGTGTGTGTGTGTGTGTGTGTGTGTGTGTGTGTGTGTGTGTGTGTGTGCACATGACTTTCAAGCATACAGGCAAAAGGCCAATCAGTGTCATTAATTGTGTAAACTGCCTTAATTTTTGCTGGACCCCAGGAAGAATACTTGCTGTCTTGGCAGCAGGTAATGAGGATCCATAATAAATGCAAATACAATTGCAAGTACCATACAAACTTAACAGGGAAAAGTATTCAACACCACTAACGGAGTAGCCTCTAGAACATGAATAATGTAATGACCATCAATTTATAATCAATTGTGTATGAGTGAGAAGCCACTGACTGCTCCACTGTAGGTCTAAAGGAGTCAATTACTCATTTAATACAGAGCGGATTAATGTTGCACGCGTCCTAACCAGCTGCTCACAAACAAACCACTGGTAAACACACAGCGCTCTTAATTTTACTCACACACTAATCCTCTACCCTGTGAATTCCACAGACCATTAACAGAGGTAATGTGTTCCAGTGTGTGTGTGTGTGTGTGTGTGTGTGTGTGTGTGTGTGTGTGTGTGTGTGTGTGTGTGTGTGTGTGTGTGTGTGTGTGTGTGTGTGTGAGTGTGTGTGTGTGTGTGTGTGTGTGTGTGTGTGTGTGTGTGTGTGTGTGTGTGTGTGTGTGTGTGTGTGTGTGTGTGTGTGTGTGTGTGTGTGTGTGTGTGTGTGTGTGTGTGTGTGTGTGTGTGTGTGTTTGTGTGTGTGTTTGTGGGTATGTGTGCATGCGTCCATTTGTCTGGAAAATGTTCTAAAACACAAGGCAGTGTCAGTTTTACAAATGGAGGAGTAGAACAGTTTATTCATTCCGAATATGTTACACAGTGAGCCTTATCACTCCACAACATTCTGCCACTGCTCTAGAAATTACAATGAGTTGACTGCCTGAGTCTCTCTCGCTCTCCACGCAGATGCATTGCTTTCTCTCTCTCTATCTCTCTCTCCCTCTACATCTCTACCTCTCTGTCTGTATGGAGGGATTGAGCTGTGATAAAAGACCTTCAGGAGAGGTGGATTGGGGACGCCAGACTTCTGTCATCTCAGGCCTGCTGCTGCATCTGGGCTTAGTGGAAATCACAGACAGAGAGAAGGGAAAACGGCCAGCCAAACAGGACAAAGTGTACAATTTGTGTAATTACTACTGTGGTATACTGAATGAATGGATGGGTGAATGAGTATGTGTGTGTGTGCGTGTGTTTGTGAGAGAGAGTTCTGTCTATCTGTAGGGCTGGGAACTGCCAGGGACCTCCCGATATTATCACCATACTTAGGTGCCAATACGATATCCATTGCGATTCTCACGATTGTATATGTATTGATTCAATACTGCGATTTTTCATTGCCTTTTGATGTTCAAAACATATTGCTCACTATACACTGAGTCTACAAAACATTAAGGACACCCGCTCTTTCCATGACAAAGACTGACCAGGTGAAAACCAGGTGAACTCTATGATCCCTTATTGGAATCCACATCAATTAGTGTCATTGAAAAAGAAGAGGAAGGTTAAAAAACTGATTTTTAAGTATTAAGGCAATTGAGACATGGATTGTGTATGTGTGCCATTGAATTGCCTTTGAAAGGGGTATGGCAGTAGTTGCCAGGTGTACCGGTTTGTGTTAAGAACTGCAAAGCTGCTGGATTTTTCACACTCAAGAATGGCCTGTTCTGAGTGCAAAAGGGTGCAACTTAATTTTTGGAAGGTGTCTTTAATGTATCTCTGCTACAGAGGGACAAGCCAGAGCACGAGAAAGCGATCAGTCAGGGAAATTAGTGCTGAAAACATGTTGGATCACTTTTTAAAAAGAAGGTGGAGAACTTATAGTTTTGGAGCAGTTTTTTGCTAATGTACCCTAACTCCTCCTGTTCCCTCACATCGCCTCTGTGACCAGTAAAAACCTGTCTGGGAAGTTGATCACGGTGAAACACCACAGAACACTGATCCAGCAAACATGTACATGATCCTAAACCAAATACAAATACTCTACCTACTGCTTGCAAAAGCTTTTGCAGGAATTGGGTGATGTAATACTGAGTGTGTGTGTGTGTGTGCGCGTGCGTGTGTGTGTGTGTATGTGTGTGTGTGTGTGTGTGTGTGTGTGTGTGTGTGTGTGTGTGTGTGTGTGTGTGTGTGTGTGTGTGTGTGTGTGTGTGTGTGTTTGACCGTCATAAGCAGGTTAGACCTCTCAATAGCATCAGTGGTGATCTAAAGTGCCATGATCAGGTTTAAGACCTGATTCAACAAATTAAATTTAAACCTGGCCTGGCGGACAACTTGGACCAGGAGCGCTGTGTGTGTGTGTGTGTGTGTGTGTGTGTGTGTGTGTGTGTGTGTGTGTGTGTGTGTGTGTGTGTGTGTGTGTGTGTGTGTGTGTGTGTGTGTGTGTGTGTGTGTGTGTGTGTGTGTGTGTGTGTGTGTGTGTGTGTGTGTGGCTCAGGAAAGGTGTGTGATTTCCTTTACAAGATAGCACCTTTTTAGCGGCGTGGAGCCTGAGGCTGACTCCAGAGCAGGGCTCTCCAACCCTGTCCCTGGAGAGCTACCCTCCTGTATGTTCACTCCAACCTTGTTCCTGGAGAGCTACCCTCCTGTATGTTCACCCCAACCTTGTTCCTGGAGAGCTACCCTCCTGTAGGTTAACTCCAACCTTGTTCCTGTAGAGCTACCCTCCTATAGATTCACTTCAACCCTGTTCGTGGATAACCGCCCTCCTGTAGGTTAACTCCAACCTTGTCCCTGGAGAGCTTCCCTCCTGTAGGTTCACTTCAACCCTGTCCCCGGAGAGCTACCCTCCTGTAGGTTAACTCCAACCTTGTTCCTGGAGAACTACCCTCCTGTAGGTTAACTCCAACCTTGTTCCTGGAGAGCTACCCCCCTGTAGGTTCACTCCAACCCTGTTCGTGGATAACTACCCTCCTATAGGTTCACTCCAACCTTGTTCCTGGAGAGCTACCCTCCTGTAGGTTCACTTCAAACTTGTCCCTGGAGAGCTACCCTCCTGTAGGTTAACTCCAACCTCCTTCCTGGAGAGCTACCCTCCTGTAGGTTTACTCCAACCCTGTTTGTGGATAACCACCCTCCTGTAGGTTCACTCCAACCTTGTTCCTGGAGAGCTACCCTCCTGTAGGTTCACTTCAACCCTGTCCCTGGAGAGCTACCCTCCTGTAGGTTAACTCCAACCTTGTTCCTGGAGAACTACCCTCCTGTAGGTTAACTCCAACCTTGTTCCTGGAGAGCTACCCCCCTGTAGGTTCACTCCAACCCTGTTCATGGATAACTACCCTCCTGTAGGTTCACTCCAACCTTGTTCCTGGAGAGCTACCCTCCTGTAGGTTCACTTCAACCTTGTCCCTGGAGAGCTACCCTCCTGTAGGTTAACTCCAACCTCGTTCCTGGAGAGCAACCCTCCTGTAGGTTCACTCCAACCTTGTTCCTGGAGAGCTACCCTCCTGTAGGTTCACTTCAACCTTGTCCCTGGAGAGCTACCCTCCTGTAGGTTAACTCCAACCTCATTCCTGGAGAGCTACCCTCCTGTAGGTTTACTCCAACCCTGTTCGTGGATAACCACCCTCCTGTAGGTTCACTCCAACCTTGTTCCTGGAGAGCAACCCTCCTGTAGGTTCACTTCAACCCTGTTCTTAGATAACCACCCTCCTGTAGGTTCACTCCAACCTTGTTCCCGGAGAGCAACCCTCCTGTAGGTTCACTTCAACCCTGTTCTTAGATAACCACCCTCCTGTAGGTTCACTCCAACCTTGTTCCCGGAGAGCAACCCTCCTGTAGGTTCACTCCAACCCTGTTTGTGGATAACCGCCCTCCTGTAGGTTAACTCCAACCTTGTCTGTGGATAACCGCCCTCCTGTAGGTTCACTCCAACCCTGTTTGTGGATAACCGCCCTCCTGTAGGTTCACTCCAACCTTGTTTGTGGATAACCGCCCTCCTGTAGGTTCACTCCAACCCTGTTTGTGGATAACCGCCCTCCTGTAGGTTCACTCCAACCCTGTTTGTGGATAACCGCCCTCCTGTAGGTTCACTCCAACCCTGTTCGTGGATAACCGCCCTCCTGTAGGTTCACTCCAACCCTGTTCGTGGATAACCGCCCTCCTGTAGGTTCACTCCAACCCTGTTCGTGGATAACCGCCCTCCTGTAGGTTCACTCCAACCCTGTTTGTGGATAACCGTCCTTCTGTAGGTTCACTCTAACCCTGTTTGTGGATAACCGCCCTCCTGTAGGTTCACTCCAACCCTGTTCGTGGATAACCGCCCTCCTGTAGGTTCACTCCAACCCTGTTCGTGGATAACCGCCCTCCTGTAGGTTCACTCCAACCCTGTTCGTGGATAACCGCCCTCCTGTAGGTTCACTCCAACCCTGTTCGTGGATAACCGCCCTCCTGTAGGTTCACTCCAACCCTGTTTGTGGATAACCGCCCTCCTGTAGGTTCACTCCAACCCTGTTTGTGGATAACCGCCCTCCTGTAGGTTCACTCTAACCCTGTTCGTGGATAACCGCCCTCCTGTAGGTTCACTCCAACTCCAGTTGTAGTAACTAATCTGATTCATCTTGTAAACCAGCTATTTATTACAATCAGCTGTGCTAGATTAGGTTTGGAGTGAAAACCTAAAGGAAGTTAGCTCTCCAGGAAGAGGGTTGGAGAGCTCTGGTCTAGAGCTTAGTGTCTGGGGCCAGGGACACCCACTCCTCAATCACTTCTTGCAACACACAGGAAATAGTTATTAGGTTAGTTGATTGTTCATGAAAACTCAAAAACAAAATATCTCTCCTAATTTTCTCCCCCCTCTAACACCTCTCGCTCTACCCCATAGGCTTAAAACAAAAATCTTAAAAACAACTAATGGATTCAAAACTGAAACATTGCTTACGCCCGTCCGCCATCACCGCCCACAACACTCCACAAAACCGAAACCTAGTCAAAGGTAGCAGCGCTAACTGTTGCCCATAGTGGCCTATTTCCACATCATCTACCAACGTCCTCAGACATGGATGGACATAGAATATTGACTTGTATCACGGGTGACCTGGCTGGATATATTGACAGTGTAATGTGAATGTATTAACCCCAGTCAGTAAACTGCAAGAGTGTTACTATATATGTTTATGTGTGTGTGTGTGTGTGTGCGTGTGTGCGTGTGTGCGTGCGTGCGTGCGTGCGTGCGTGCGTGCGTGTGTGTGTGTGCGTGTGTGCGTGCGTGCGTGTGTGTGTGTGTGTGTGTGTGTGTGTGTGTGTGTGTGTGTGTGTGTGTGTGTGTGTATATGAATGTGTATGTATGTATATGAATGTGTGTGTGTGTGTTTGCATAAACGTGTGTGATTATTTTTACCCTGGATTGTGAGTGTTCCCCTGACTGGGATGGACCTGTAAGTGCTGCAAATACTCAAATGCCCTTCCTAACCACAATTTCCCCTAAATGAGACCGAGAGAGACATGTATGTGTGTGTCTTTATGTGTGTGTTTGTTACACCAGGCATCCATAACTTTATCCATCTCATAAATCTCTCCCTAAGGTGCACTACTCCAGCAGTACAGCTCTCTGTGAAACACAACATCAATAATTCACACGCACCCATACAATATGTGGCTCAGCATTGCTAATATAACAGTGCACATACACACACATACATGTGCACACATACACACACACACTTCAAATTAAATCTAACTTTATTTGTCACATGCGCTGAATACAACAGGTGTAGTAGATCTTACAGTGAAATGCTTACTTACAAGCCCTTAACCAACAATGCAGTTTTAAGAAAATACCCCCCAAAAAAGAAAGAGATAAGAATAACAAATGATTAAAGATCAGCAGTAAATAACAATAGTGGGGGCTATATACAGGGGGAACCGGTACAGAGTCAATGTGTGGGGGCACCGGTTTCGAGGTAATTGAGGTAATTATGTACATGTAGGTAGAGTTATTAAAGTGGCTGTGCATAGATAGTAACAGAGCGTAGCAGCAGCGTGGGGGGGGGGGCAACGCAAATAGCTGTTTAGAAGCCTCTTGGACCTAGACTTACCGCTTGCCATACGATAGCAGAGAGAACAGAGTATGACAAGGGTGGCTGGAGTCTTTGACAATTTTTAGGGCATTCCTCTGACACCGTCTGGTACAGAGATCCCGGATGACAGGAAGCTTGGCCCCGGTTATGTACTGGGCTATATGCACTACCCTCTGTAGTGCCTTGCTGTCAGAGGCTGAGCAGTTGCCATCCCAGGTAGTGATGCAACCCGTCTGGATGCTCTCGATGGTGCAGCTATAAAACCTTTTGAGGTTCTGAGGACCAATGCCAAATATTTCCAGTCTCCTGAGGGGAAATAGGTTTAGTCGTGCCTTCTTCATGACTAGCTTGGTGTGCTTGGACCATGATCATTTCTTGGTGATGTGGATGCCAAGGAACTTGAATGCTCTCATGATGCTCTCACGCATGTTTCAGTGTTGCTTGCCTCGTTATTTAGCTTGTCTGGTAGGCTCGTGTCACTGGGATGCTCTGGGTTGTGCTTCTCTTTGTAGTCTGTAATAGTTTGCAAGCCCTGCCACATCCGAGGAGTGTCGGAGCCGGTGTAGGACGATTCAATCTTAGTCCTGTATTGACACCTTGCCTGTTTGATGGTTCGTCGGAGGACATAGCGAGATTTCTTAGCTTCCGGATTAGAGTCCCTCTCCTTGAAAGCGGCAGCTCCACCCTTTAGCTCAGTGTGAATGTTGCCTGTAATCCATGGCTTCTGGTTGGGGTATGTATGTACAGTCACGGTGGTTATGACGTCCTCTATGCACTTTTTGATGAAGCCAGTGACTGATGTGGTGTACTCCTCAATGCCATCGGAAGAATCCTTGACTGAACCATGATACAGTTATGGAGACCTGAGAGAGCTGGTTAAATCATGTAAGTAGGTTAACACTTTACAGAGCAGGGCTCATCAGCTGAATATATTATCATTGCTAGTGAATAGCAAGCTATTCACACAAGACCTGCAGAGAGAGAGTGACAGTGAGAGAGAGAGAGAGAGAGAGAGAGAGAGAGAGAGAGAGAGAGAGAGAGAGAGATGCACACACCACACACCAAACGCCAAGCGCGAACACCTCACACACCACAGTCTTGTGCATTCATAAAGTGGGGAAATGTAAGATGCCTATAACACAGTGCCTATTGAAACTGTTGCAAACCATAGCTATGGCAGGTTCAACTACTGTAGTTCTGGCAGAACCTCCCCATCTGTTGGGCTTTTTACTAATATAACATGTGGCTAAATTTAAATGTACACAAGCAAAAGGAAAATAGAGAAACTATTTATTTCTCTCTTCATCTCTAATCACAGCATATAGGGTCTGACCATCAGTAGTGTCACAGCCTTCTCTCTCCATCGCTCTCACTTCATCTCTCCCTCCCTCCCTCCCTCCCTCCCTCCCTCCCTCCCTCCCTCCCTCCCTCCCTCCCTCCCTCCCTCCATCCCTCCCTCCCTCCCTCCCTCCCTCCCTCTCACTAGATCTCTCCCTCCCTCCCTCTCACTACATCTCTCCCTCCCTCTCTCCCTCCCTCTCTCCATCGTTCTCACTACATCTCTCCCTCCCACCCTCTCACTACATCCCTCCCTCCCTCCCTCCCTCTCACTACATCTTTCCCTCCATCTCTCCCTGCCTCCCTCCCTCCCTCTCACTACATCTTTCCCTCCCTCCCTCCCTCTCACTACATCTTTCCCTCCCTCCCTCCCTCCCTCCCTCCCTCCCTCCCTCCCTCCCTCCCTCCCTCCCTCCCTCCTTCCCTCCGTCTCACTACATATTTCCCTCCCTCCCTCTCACTACACCTTTCCCTCCCTCCCTCTCACTACATCTTTCCCTCCCTCCCACTCACTACATCTTTCCCTACCTCCCTCTCACTACATCTTTCCCTCCCTTCCTCCCTCCCTAGCTCCCTCGCTCCCTCCCTCTCTCCCTCCTCCCTCCCTCTCACTACATCTTTTCCTCCCTCCCTCCCTCTCACTACATATTTCCCTCCCTCCCTCCCACTCACTACATCTTTCCCTCCCTCCCTTTCCCTCTCTCCCTCTCTCCCTCCCTCCCTCCCTCCCTCCCTCCCTCCCTCTCACTACACCTTTCCCTCCCTCCCTCCCTCCCTCCCTCCCTCCCTCCCTCCCTCCCTCCCTCCCTCCCTCCCTCCCTCCCTCCCTCCCTCCCTCTCACTACACCTTTCCCTCCCTCACTCTCACTACATCTTTCCCTCCCTCCCTCCCACTCACTACATCTTTCCCTCCCTCCCTCTCACTACATCTTTGCCTCCCTCCCTCCCTCTCACCCTCCCTCTCAATACATCTTTGCCTCCCTCCCTCCCACTCACTACATCTCTCCCTCCCTCCCTCCCTCCCTCCCTCCCTCTCACTACATCTCTCCCTCCCTCCCTCCCTGCCTCCCTGCCTCCCTCCCTCCCACTACTTCTTTCCCTGCCTATCACTACATCTTTCCCCCCCTCCCTCCCTCCCTCCCTCCCTCCCTCCCTCCCTCCCTCCCTCCCTCCCTCCCTCCCTCCCTCCCTCCCTCCCTCTACACCTTTCCCTCCCTCTCTCTCACTACATCTTTCCCTACCTCCCACCCTCCCTCCCACTCACTACATCTCTCCCTCCCTCCCTCCCTGCCTCCCTGCCTCCCTCCCTCCCACTACATCTTTCCCTGCCTATCACTACATCTTTCCTCCCTCCCTCCCTCCCTCCCTCCCTCCCTCCCTCCCTCCCTCCCTCCCTCCCTCCCTCCCTCCCTCCCTCCCTCTCACTACATCTTTCCCTCCATCCATCCATCCCTCACGCCCTCCCTCTCACTACATCTTTCCCTCCCTCCCTCCCACTCACTACATCTCTCCCTCCCTCTCTCCCTCCCTCTCTCCATCGTTCTCACTACATCTCTCCCTCCCACCCTCTCACTACATCCCTCCCTCCCTCTCACTACATCTTTCCCTCCATCCCTCCCTGCCTCCCTCCCTCCCTCACACTGCATCTTTCCCTCCCTCCCTCCCTCCCTCTCATTACATCTTTCCCTCCCTCCCTCCCTCCCTCCCTCCCTCCCTCCCTCCCTCCCTCCCTCCGTCTCACTACATATTTCCCTCCCTCCCTCTCACTAAACCTTTCCCTCCCTCCCTCTCACAACATCTTTCCCTCCCTCCCTCTCACTACATCTTTCACTCCCTTCCTCCCTCCCTAGCTCCCTCGCTCCCTCCCTCTCTCCCTCCTCCCTCCCTCTCACTACCTCTTTCCCTCCCTCCCTCCCTCCCTCCCTCTCACTACATATTTCCCTCCCTCCCTCCCACTCACTACATCTTTCCCTCCCTCCCTTTCCCTCTCTCCCTCCCACCCTCCCCCTCCCTCTCACTACACCTTTCCCTCCCTCCCTCCCTCTCACTACACCTTTCCCTCCCTCACTCTCACTACATCTTTCCCTCCCTCCCTCCCACTCACTACATCTTTCCCTCCCTCCCTCTCACTACATCTTTGCCTCCCTCCCTCCCTCTCACCCTCCCTCTCACTACATCTTTGCCTCCCTCCCTCCCACTCACTACATCTTTGCCTCCCTCCCTCCCTCCCACTCACTACATCTCTCCCTCCCTCCCTCCCTCTCACTACATCTCTCCCTCCCTCCCTCCCTCCCTGCCTCCCTGCCTCCCTCCCTCCCACTACATCTTTCCCTGCCTATCACTACATCTTTCCCTCCCTCCCTCCCTCCCTCCCTCCCTCCCTCCCTCCTCCCTCCCTCCCTCCCTCCCTCCCTCCCTCCCTCTACACCTTTCCCTCCCTCTCTCTCACTACATCTTTCCCTACCTCCCACCCTCCCTCCCACTCATTACATCTTTTCCCTCCCTCCCTCCCTCCCTCCCTCCCTCCCTCCCTCCCTCCCTCCCTCCCTCCCTCCCTCCCTCCCTCCCTCTCACTACATCTTTCCCTCCATCCATCCATCCCTCACTCCCTCCCTCTCACTACATCTTTCCCTCCCTCCCTCCCTCCCTCCCTCCCTCCCTCCCTCCCTCCCTCCCTCCCTCCCTCCCTCCCACTCACTACATCTTTCCCTCCCTCCCTCTCACTACATCTTTCCCTCCCTCCCTCCCTCCCTAGCTCCCCCCCTCCCTCCCTCCCTCCGCCCTCACTACATCTTTCCCTCACTCCTTCCCTCTCACTACATCTTTCCCTCCCTCCCTCCCTCCCTCCCTCCCTCCCTCCCTCCCTCCCTCCCTCTCACTACATCTCTCCCTCCCTCACTCCCTGTCTCCCTGCCTCCCCCTCCCACTACATATTTCCCTCCCTATCACTACATCTTTCGCTCCCTCCCTCCCTCCCACTCACTACATCTCTCCCTCCCTCCCTCCCTCCCTCACTCCCTCCCTCCCTCCCTCCCTCACTCCCTCCCTCCCTCCCTCCCTCCCTCCCTCCCTCTACATCTTTCCCACCCTCCCTCCCTCCCTACCACCCTCCCTCCCTCTCACTACATCTTTCCCTCCCTCCCTCCCTCTCACTACACCTTTCCTTCCCTCCCTCTCACTACATCTTTCCCCTCCCTCCCTCCCCCCACTCACTACATCTTTCCCTCCCTCCCTCCCTCCCTCCCTCCCTCCCTCCCTCCCTCCCTCCCTCCCTCCCTCCCTCCCTCCCTCCCTCCCTCTCACTACATCTTTCCCTCCACCCATCCCTCCATCTCTCCCTCCATCTCACTACATCTTTCCCTCTCTCCCTCTCTCCCTCCCTCCCTCCCTCCCTCTACATCTTTCCCTCCCTCCCTCTCACTACATCTCTCCCTCCCTCCCTCCTGCCTCCCTGCCTCCCTCCCTCCCACTACATCTTTCCCTCCCTATCACTACATCTTTCCCTCCCTCCCTCCCTCCCTCCCTCCCTCTACATCTTTCCCTCCCTACCTCCCTCCCTCCCTCGCACTAAATCTTTCCCTCCCTCCCTCCCTCCCTCCCTCCCTCCCTCCCTCCCTCCCTCCCTCCCTCCCTCCCTCCCTCCCTCTCACTACACCTTTCCCTCCCTCCCTCTCACTACATCTTTCCCTCCCTCCCTCCCTCCCTCTCACTACATCTGTCCCTCCCTCCCTCCCTTTCACTACATCTTTCCCTCCCTCCTCCCCTCTCATTACATCTTTCCTTCCCTCCTCCCTCCCTCCCTCCCTCCCTCCCTAGCTCCCTCGCTCCCTCGCTCTCTCTCCCTCCCCTCCCTCTCACTACATCTTTCCCTCCCTCCTTCCCTCTCACTACATCTTTCCCTCACTCCCTCCCTCCCTCACACTCACTACATCTTTCCCTCCATCCCTCCCTCCCTCCCTCCCTCCCTCCCTCCCTCCCTCTCACTACATCTTTCCCTCCCTGCCTCCCTCCCTCCCCTCTCACTACATCACTCCCTCCCTCCCTCCCTCCCTCTACATCTTTCCCTCCCTCCCTCCCTCCCCCCTCCCTCCCTCTCACTACATCTTTCCCTCCCTCCCTCCCACTACATCTCTCCCTCCCTCCCTCTCACTATATATCTCCTTCCCTCCCTCCCTGCCTCCCTGCCTCCCTGCCTCCCTCCCTCCCACTACATCTTTCCCTCCCTCTCACTATATCTTTCCCTCCCTCCCTCCCTCCCTCCCTCCCTCCCTCCCTCCCTCCCTCCCTCCCTCCCTCCCTCCCTCCCTCCCTCCCTCCCTCCCTCCCTCCCACTACATCTCTCCCTCCCTCCCTCTCACTACATCTGTCCCTCCCTCCCTCTCACTACATCTTTCCCTCAATCCTTCCTTCCCTCCCTCCCTCCCTCCCTCCCTCTCACTACATCTTTCCCTCCCTGCCTCCATCCCTCCATCCCTCACTTCCTCCCTCTCACTACATCTCTCCCTCCCTCCCTCCATCTCACTACATCTCTCCCTCCCTCCCTCCCTGCCTTCCTGCCTCCCTCCCTCCCACTACATCTTTCCCTGCCTATCACTACATCTTTCCCTCCCTCCCTCCCTCCCTCCCTCCCTCCCTCCCTCCCTCCCTCCCTCTCTCTCATTACACCTTTCCCTACCTCCCTCTCACTACATATTTCCCTACCTCCCTCCCTCCCACTCATTACATCTTCCCCTCCCTCCTTCCCTCCTTCCCTCCCTCCCTCCCTCCCTCCCTCCCTCCCTCCCTCCCTCCCTCCCTCCCTCTCACTACACATTTCCCTCACTCCCTCTCACTACATCTTTTCCCTCCCTCCCTCCCTCCCTCCCTCCCTCCCTCCCTCCCTCCCTCCCTCCATCTCACTACATCTTTCCCCTCCATCCCTCCCTCCCTCCCTCTCACTACATCTTTCCCTCCCTCCTCCCCTCTCACTACATCTTTCCCTCCCTCCCTCCCTCCCTGCCTCCCTCCCTCCCTGCCTGCCCCCCTCCCTCTCACTACATCTCTCCCTCCCTCCCTCCCTGCCTCCCTGCCTCCCTCCCTCCCACTACATCTTTCCCTCCATCTTTCCCTGGCTATCACTACATCTTTCCCCTCCATCCCTCCCTCCCTCCCTCCCTCCCTCCCTCCCTCCCTCCCTCCCTCCCTCCCTCCCTCCCTCCCTCCCTCTCACTACATCTTTCCCTCCCTGCCTCCCTCCCTCCCTCTCACTACATCACTCCCTCCCTCCCTCCCTCCCTCTACATCTTTCCCTCCCTCCCTCCCTCCCCCCTCCCTCCCTCTCACTACATCTTTCCCTCCCTCCCTCCCACTACATCTCTCCCTCCCTCCCTCTCACTATATATCTCCTTCCCTCCCTCCCTGCCTCCCTGCCTCCCTGCCTCCCTCCCTCCCACTACATCTTTCCCTCCCTCTCACTATATCTTTCCCTCCCTCCCTCCCTCCCTCCCTCCCTCCCTCCCTCCCTCCCTCCCTCCCTCCCTCCCACTACATCTCTCCCTCCCTCCCTCTCACTACATCTGTCCCTCCCTCCCTCTCACTACATCTTTCCCTCAATCCTTCCTTCCCTCCCTCCCTCCCTCCCTCCCTCCCTCTCACTACATCTTTCCCTCCCTGCCTCCATCCCTCCATCCCTCACTTCCTCCCTCTCACTACATCTCTCCCTCCCTCCCTCCATCTCACTACATCTCTCCCTCCCTCTCTCCCTGCCTCACTTCCTCCCTCCCTCCCACTACATCTTTCCCTGCCTGCCTCCCTCCCTCCCTCCATCCCTCACTCCCTCCCTCCCTCTCACTACATCTCTCCCTCCCTCCCTCCCTGCCTTCCTGCCTCCCTCCCTCCCACTACATCTTTCCCTGCCTATCACTACATCTTCCTCCCTCCCTCCCTCCCTCCCTCCCTCCCTCCCTCCCTCCCTCCCTCCCTCCCTCCCTCTCTCTCATTACACCTTTCCCTACCTCCCTCTCACTACATATTTCCCTACCTCCCTCCCTCCCACTCATTACATCTTCCCCTCCCTCCTTCCCTCCTTCCCTCCCTCCCTCCCTCCCTCCCTCCCTCCCTCCCTCCCTCCCTCCCTCCCTCCCTCCCTCCCTCTCACTACACATTTCCCTCACTCCCTCTCACTACATCTTTCCCTCAATCCTTCCTTCCCTCCCTCCCTCCCTCCCTCCCTCCCTCTCACTACATCTTTCCCTCCCTGCCTCCATCCCTCCATCCCTCACTTCCTCCCTCTCACTACATCTCTCCCTCCCTCCCTCCATCTCACTACATCTCTCCCTCCCTCTCTCCCTGCCTCACTTCCTCCCTCCCTCCCACTACATCTTTCCCTGCCTGCCTCCCTCCCTCCCTCCATCCCTCACTCCCTCCCTCCCTCTCACTACATCTCTCCCTCCCTCCCTCCCTGCCTTCCTGCCTCCCTCCCTCCCACTACATCTTTCCCTGCCTATCACTACATCTTTCCCTCCCTCCCTCCCTCCCTCCCTCCCTCCCTCCCTCCCTCCCTCCCTCCCTCCCTCCCTCCCTCTCTCTCATTACACCTTTCCCTACCTCCCTCTCACTACATATTTCCCTACCTCCCTCCCTCCCACTCATTACATCTTCCCCTCCCTCCTTCCCTCCTTCCCTCCCTCCCTCCCTCCCTCCCTCCCTCCCTCCCTCCCTCCCTCCCTCCCTCCCTCCCTCCCTCTCACTACACATTTCCCTCACTCCCTCTCACTACATCTTTTCCCTCCCTCCCTCCCTCCCTCCCTCCCTCCCTCCCTCCCCTCCCTCCCTCCCTCCCTCCCTCCCTCCCTCCCTCCCTCCCTCCATCTCCATCTCACTACATCTTTCCCCTCCATCCCTCCCTCCCTCCCTCTCACTACATCTTTCCCTCCCTCCTCCCCTCTCACTACATCTTTCCCTCCCTCCCTCCCTCCCTGCCTCCCTCCCTCCCTGCCTGCCCCCTCCCTCTCACTACATCTCTCCCTCCCTCCCTCCCTGCCTCCCTGCCTCCCTCCCTCCCACTACATCTTTCCCTCCATCTTTCCCTGGCTATCACTACATCTTTCCCTCCCTCCCTCCCTCTCACTACATCTTTCCCCTCCCTCCCTCCCTCCCTCCCTCCCTCCCTCCCTCCCTCCCTCCCTCCCTCCCTCCCTCCCTCCCTCCCTCCCTCCCTCCCTCCCTCCCTCTCTCTCACTACATCTTTCCCTCCCTCCCTCTCACTACATCTTTGCCTCCCTCCCTCCCTCTCACCCTCCCTCTCACTACATCTTTGCCTCCCTCCCTCCCACTCACTACATCTCTCCCTCCCTCCCTCCCCTCTCACTACATCTCTCCCTCCCTCCCTCCCTCCCTCCCTCCCTCCCTCCCTCCCTCCCTCCCTCCCTCCCTCCCTCCCTCCCTCCCACTACATCTCTCCCTCCCTCCCTCTCACTACATCTTTCCCTCAATCCTTCCTTCCCTCCCTCCCTCCCTCCCTCCCTCTCACTACATCTTTCCCTCCCTGCCTCCATCCCTCCATCCATCACTCCCTCCCTCTCACTACATCTCTCCCTCCCTCCCTCCATCTCACTACATCTCTCCCTCCCTCTCTCCCTGCCTCACTTCCTCCCTCCCTCTCACTACACATTTCCCTCCCTCCCTCTCACTACATCTTTCCCTCCCTCCCTCCCTCCCTCCATCTCACTACATCTTTCCCCTCCATCCCTCCCTCCCTCCCTCTCACTACATCTTTCCCTCCCTCCTCCCCTCTCACTACATCTTTCCCTCCCTCCCTCCCTCCCTCCCTCCCTGCCTCCCTCCCTCCCTGCCTGCCTCCCTCCCTCCCTCTCACTACATCTCTCCCTCCCTCCCTCCCTGCCTCCCTGCCTCCCTCCCTCCCACTACATCTTTCCCTCCATCTTTCCCTGGCTATCACTACATCTTTCCCTCCCTCCCTCCCTCTCACTACATCTTTCCCTCCCTCCCTCCCTCCCTCCCTCCCTCCCTCCCTCCCTCCCTCCCTCCCTCCCTCCCTCCCTCCCTCCCTCCCTCCCTCCCTCCCTCCCTCCCTCCCTCCCTCTCTCTCACTACATCTTTCCCTCCCTCCCTCTCACTACATCTTTGCCTCCCTCCCTCCCTCTCACCCTCCCTCTCACTACATCTTTGCCTCCCTCCCTCCCTCCCACTCACTACATCTCTCCCTCCCTCCCTCCCTCTCACTACATCTCTCCCTCCCTCCCTCCCTGCCTCCCTGCCTCCCTCCCTCCCACTACATCTTTCCCTGCCTATCAGTACATCTTTCCCTCCCTCCCTCCCTCCCTCCCTCCCCTCCCTCCCTCCCTCCCTCCCTCCCTCCCTCCCTCCCTCCCTCCCTCCCTCCCTCCCTCTACACCTTTCCCTCCCTCTCTCTCACTACATCTTTCCCTACCTCCCACCCTCCCTCCCACTCATTACATCTTTCCCTCCCTCCCTCCCTCCCTCCCTCCCTCCCCCTCCCTCCCTCCCTCCCTCCCTCCCTCCCTCCCTCCCTCCCTCCCTCACACTACATCTTTCCCTCCATCCATCCATCCCTCACTCCCTCCCTCTCACTACATCTTTCCCTCCCTCCCTCCCACTCACTACATCTCTCCCTCCCTCTCTCCCTCCCTCTCTCCATCGTTCTCACTACATCTCTCCCTCCCACCCTCTCACTACATCCCTCCCTCCCTCCCTCTCACTACATCTTTCCCTCCATCCCTCCCTGCCTCCCTCCCTCCCTCTCACTGCATCTTTCCCTCCCTCCCTCCCTCCCTCCCTCCGTCTCAATACATATTTCCCTCCCTCCCTCTCACTAAACCTTTCCCTCCCTCCCTCTCACTACATCTTTCCCTCCCTCCCTCTCACTACATCTTTCCCTCCCTTCCTCCCTCCCTAGCTCCCTCGCTCCCTCCCTCTCTCCCTCCTCCCTCCCTCTCACTACATCTTTCCCTCCCTCCCTCCCTCCCTCCCTCTCACTACATATTTCCCTCCCTCCCACTCACTACATCTTTCCCTCCCTCCCTTTCCCTCTCTCCCTCCCACCCTCCCCCCTCCCTCTCACTACACCTTTCCCTCCCTCCCTCCCTCTCACTACACCTTTCCCTCCCTCACTCTCACTACATCTTTCCCTCCCTCCCTCCCACTCACTACATCTTTCCCTCCCTCCCTCTCACTACATCTTTGCCTCCCTCCCTCCCTCTCACCCTCCCTCTCACTACATCTTTGCCTCCCTCCCTCCCACTCACTACATCTTTGCCTCCCTCCCTCCCTCCCACTCACTACATCTCTCCCTCCCTCCCTCCCTCTCACTACATCTCTCCCTCCCTCCCTCCCTGCCTCCCTGCCTCCCTCCCTCCCACTACATCTTTCCCTGCCTATCACTACATCTTTCCCTCCCTCCCTCCCTCCCTCCCTCCCTCCCTCCCTCCCTCCCTCCCTCCCTCCCTCCCTCCCTCCCTCCCTCCCTCCCTCCCTCTACACCTTTCCCTCCCTCTCTCTCACTACATCTTTCCCTACCTCCCACCCTCCCTCCCACTCATTACATCTTTCCCTCCCTCCCTCCCTCCCTCCCTCCCTCCCTCCCTCCCTCCCTCCCTCCCTCTCACTACATCTTTCCCTCCATCCATCCATCCCTCACTCCCTCCCTCTCACTACATCTTTCCCTCCCTCCCTCCCTCCCTCCCTCCCTCCCTCCCACTCACTACATCTTTCCCTCCCTCCCTCTCACTACATCTTTCCCTCCCTCCCTCCCTCCCTCCCTCCCTCCCTCCCTCCCTCCCTCCCTCCCTCCCTCCCTCCCTCCCTAGCTCCCCCTCCCTCCCTCCCTCCGCCTCACTACATCTTTCCCTCACTCCTTCCCTCTCACTACATCTTTCCCTCCCTCCCTCCCTCCCTCTCACTACATCTCTCCCTCCCTCCCTCCCTGTCTCCCTGCCTCCCCCCTCCCACTACATATTTCCCTCCCTATCACTACATATTTCGCTCCCTCCCTCCCTCCCACTCACTACATCTCTCCCTCCCTCCCTCCCTCCCTCCCTCCCTCCCTCTACATCTTTCCCACCCTCCCTCCCTCCCTACCACCCTCCCTCCCTCTCACTACATCTTTCCCTCCCTCCCTCCCTCTCACTACACCTTTCCTTCCCTCCATCTCACTACATCTTTCCCTCCCTCCCTCCCCCCAACTCACTACATCTTTCCCTCCCTCCCTCCCTCCCTCCCTCCCTCCCTCCCTCCCTCCCTCCCTCCCTCCCTCCCTCCCTCCCTCCCTCTCACTACATCTTTCCCTCCACCCATCCCTCCATCTCTCCCTCCATCTCACTACATCTTTCCCTCTCTCCTCTCTCCCTCCCTCCCTCCCTCCCTCCCTCTACATCTTTCCCTCCCTCCCTCTCACTACATCTCTCCCTCCCTCCCTCCTGCCTCCTGCCTCCCTCCCTCCCACTACATCTTTCCCTCCCTATCACTACATCTTTCCCTCCCTCCCTCCCTCCCTCCCTCCCTCTACATCTTTCCCTCCCTACCTCCCTCCCTCCCTCGCACTAAATCTTTCCCCCTCCCTCCCTCCCTCCCTCCCTCTCACTACACCTTTCCCTCCCTCCCTCTCACTACATCTTTCCCTCCCTCCCTCCCTCCCTCTCACTACATCTGTCCCTCCCTCCCTCCCTTTCACTACATCTTTCCCTCCCTCCTCCCCTCTCACTACATCTTTCCTTCCCTCCCTCCCTCCCTCCCTCCCTCCCTCCCTCCCTCCCTCCCTCCCTCCCTAGCTCCCTCGCTCCCTCGCTCTCTCCCTCCCTCCCTCTCACTACATCTTTCCCTCCCTCCTTCCCCCTCACTACATCTTTCCCTCCCTCCTTCCCTCTCACTACATCTTTCCCTCACTCCCTCCCTCACACTCACTACATCTTTCCCTCCATCCCTCCCTCCCTCCCTCCCTCCCTCCCTCCCTCCCTCCCTCCCTCCCTCTCACTACATCTTTCCCTCCCTGCCTCCCTCCCTCCCTCTCACTACATCACTCCCTCCCTCCCTCCCTCTACATCTTTCCCTCCCTCCCTCCCCCCTCCCTCCCTCTCACTACATCTTTCCCTCCCTCCCTCCCACTACATCTTTCCCTCCCTCTCACTATATCTTTCCCTCCCTCCCTCCCTCCCTCCCCCCTCCCTCCCTCCCTCCCTCCCTCCCACTACATCTCTCCCTCCCTCCCTCTCACTACATCTGTCCCTCCCTCCCTCTCACTACATCTTTCCCTCAATCCTTCCTTCCCTCCCTCCCACATTCTCACTACATCTTTCCCTCCCTCCCTCCCTCCCTCCCTCCCTCCCTCCCTCCCTCCCTCCCTCCCTCCCTCCCTCCCTCCCTCCCTCCCTCCCTCTCTCTCACTACACCTTTCCATCCCTCCCTCTCACTACATCTTTCCCTCCCTCCCTCCCTCCCACTCATTACATCTTTCCCTCCCTCCTTCCCTCCTTCCCTCCTTCCCTCCCTCCCTCCCTCCCTCCCTCCCTCCCTCCCTCCCTCTCACTACATCTGTCCCTCCCTCCCTCCCTCCCTCCCTTTCACTACATCTTTCCCTCCCTCCTCCCCTCTCACTACATCTTTCCCTCGCTCCCTCCCTCCCTCCCTCCCTAGCTCCCTCGCTCCCTCGCTCTCTCCCTCCCTCCCTCTCACTACATCTTTCCCTCCCTCCTTCCCTCTCACTACATCTTTCCCTCCCTCCTTCCCTCTCACTACATCTTTCCCTCCATCCCTCCCTCCCTCCCTCCCTCCCTCCCTCCCTCCCTCCCTCCCTCCCCCTCTCACTACATCTTTCCCTCCCTGCCTCCCTCCCTCCCTCTCACTACATCACTCACTCCCTCCCTCCCTCTACATCTTTCCCTCCCTCCCTCTCACTACATCTTTCCCTCCCTCCCTCTCACTACATCTTTCCCTCCCTCCCTCCCTCCCTCCCTCCCTCCCTCCCTCCCTGCCTCACTCTCACTACATCTTTCCCTCCCTGCCTCCCTCCACCCCTCCCTCCCTCCCTCCCTCCCTCCCTCTCACTACATCTCTCCCTCCCTCCCTCCTTCTCACTACATCTCTCCCTCCCTCCCTCCCTGCCTCCCTGCCTCCCTCCCTCCCACTACATCTCTCCCTCCCTATCACTACATCTTTCCCTCCCTCCCTCCCTCCCTCCCTCACTCCCTCCCTCCCTCCCTCCCTCCCTCCCTCGCACTAAATCTTTTCCTCCCTCCCTCCCTCCCTCCCTCCCTCCCTCCCTCCCTCCCTCCCTCCCTCCCTCCCTCCCTCTCACTACACCTTTCCCTCGTTCCCTCTCACTACATCTTTCCCTCCCTCCCTCCCGCCGACCCACTACATCTATCACTCCCTCCCTCCCTCCCTCCCTCTCACTACATCTTTCCATCCACCCATCCCTCCATCCCTACCTCCCTCTCACTACATCTTTCCCTCCCTCCCTCCCTCCCTCCCTCCCTCCCTCCCTCCCTCCCTCCCTCCCTCCCCCACATCTCTCCCTCCCTCCCTCTCACTATATATCTCCCTCCCTCCCTGCCTCCCTGCCTCCCTCCCTCCCTCCCACTACATCTCTCCCTCTCTCCCTCTCACTACATCTGTCCCTCCCTCCCTCTCACTACATCTTTCCCTTCCTCACTCCCTCCCTTCCTCCCTCAATCCCTCCCTCCCTCCCTCCCTCTCACTACATCTTTCCCTCCCTGCCTCCATCCCTCCATCCCTCCCTGCCTCCATCCCTCTCACTACATCTCTCACTCCCTCCCTCCCTCTCACTACATCTCTCCCTCCCTCCCTCCCTCCCTCCCTCCCTCCCTCCCTCCCTCCCTCCCTCCCACTACATCTCTCCCTCCCTCCCTCTCACTATATATCTCCCTCCCTCCCTGCCTCCCTGCCTCCCTCCCTCCCTCCCACTACATCTCTCCCTCTCTCCCTCTCACTACATCTGTCCCTCCCTCCCTCTCACTACATCTTTCCCTTCCTCACTCCCTCCCTCCCTCCCTCAATCCCTCCCTCCCTCCCTCCCTCTCACTACATCTTTCCCTCCCTGCCTCCATCCCTCCATCCCTCACTCCCTCCCTCCCTCTCACTACATCTCTCCCTCCCTCCCTCCCTCTCACTACATCTCTCCCTCCCTCCCTCCCTCCCTCCCACTACATCTTTCCCTGCCTATCACTACATCTTTCCCTCCCTCCCTCCCTCCCTCCCTCCCTCCCTCCCACTACATCTTTCCCTCCCTCTCAGTACATCTTTCCCTCCCTGCCTCCCTCCCTCCATCCCTCACTCCCTCCCTCCCTCTCACTACATCTCTCCCTCCCTCCCTCCCTCCCTCTCACTACATCTTTCCCTCCCTCCCTCCCTCCCTCCCTCCCTCCCTCCCTCCCTACATTCCCTCCTTCCCTCCCTCCCTCCCTCCCTCTCACTACACCTTTCCCTCCCTCCCTCTAACTACATCTTTCCCCTCCCTCCCTCCCTCCCTCCCTCCCTCCCTCCCTCCCTCCCTCCCTCCCTCCCTCCCTCCCTCCCTCCCTCCCTCCCTCCCTCCCTCCCTCTCACTACACCTTTCCCTCCCTCCCTCTAACTACATCTTTCCCTCCCTCCCTCCATCCCTCCCACCCTCCCTCCCCTCCCTCGCTCCCTCGCTCCCTCCCTCCCTCCCTCCCTCTCACTACATCTTTCCCTCCCTCCTCCCCTCTCACGACATCTTTCCCTCCCTCCCTCCCTCCCTCCCTCCCTCCCTCCCTCCCTCCCTCCCTCCCTCCCTCCCTCCCTCCCTCCCTCCCTCCCTCCCTCCCTCCCTCCCTCTCACTACATCTCTCCCTCCCTCCCTCCCTGCCTCCCTGCCTCCCTCCCTCCCACTACATCTTTCCCTGCCTATCACTACATCTTTCCCTCCCCTCCCTCCCTCCCTCCCTCCCTCCCTCCCTCCCTCCCTCCCCTCCCTCCCTCCCTCCCTCCCTCCCTCCCTCCCTCCCTCCCTCCCTCCCTCCCTCCCTCTCACTACACCTTTCCCTCCCTCCCTCTCACTACATCTTTCCCTCCCCCCTCCCTCCCTCCCTCCCTCCCTCCCTCCCTCCCTCCCTCCCTCTCACTACATCTTTCCCTCACTCCCTCCCTCCCTCCCTCCCTCTCACTACATCTTTCCCTCCCTCCTCCCCTCTCACTACATCTCTCACTCCCTCCCTCCCTCTCACTACATCTCTCCCTCCCTCCCTCCCTGCCTCCCTGCCTCGCTCCCTCCCACTACATCTTTCCCTCCCTATCACTACATCTTTCCCTCCCTCCCTCCCTCCCTCCCTCCCTCCCTCCCTCCCTCCCTCCCTCGCACTACACCTTTCCCTCATTCCCTCTCACTACATCTTTCCCTCCCTCCCTCCCTCCGACACACTACATCTTTCCCTCCCTCCCTCCTTCCCTCCCTCCCTCCCTCCCTCCCTCCCTCCCTCCCTCCCTCCCTCCCTCCCTCCCTCCCTCTCATTACATCTTTCCATCCACCCATCCCTCCATCCCTACCTCCCTCTCACTACATCTTTCCCTCCCTCCCTCCCTCCCTCCCTCCCTCCCTCCCTCCCTCCCTCCCTCCCTCCCTCCCTCCCTCCCTCCCTCCCTCCCTCCCACTACATCTCTCCCTCCCTCTTTCTCACTATATATCTCACTCCCTCCCTGCCTCCCTGCCTCCCTCCCTCCCTCCCACTACATCTCTCCCTCTCTCCCTCTCACTACATCTGTCCCTCCCTCTTTCTCACTACCTCTTTCCCTTCCTCCCTCCCTCCCTCCCTCCCTCCCTCCCTCCCTCAATCCCTCCCTCCCTCCCTCTCACTACATCTTTCCCTCCCTGCCTCCATCCCTCCATCCCTCACTCCCTCCCTCCCTCTCACTACATCTCTCCCTCCCTCCCTCCCTCCCTCTCACTACATCTCTCCCTCCCTCCCTCCCTGCCTCCCTGCCTACCTCCCTCTCACTACATCTTCCCTCCCTCCCTCCCTCCCTCCCTCCCTCCCTCCCTCCCTCCCTCCCTCCCTCCCTCCCTCCCTCCCTCCCTCCCTCCCTCTCACTACATCTTTCCCTCACTCCCTCCCTCCCTCCCTCTCACTACATCTTTCCCTCCCTCCTCCCCTCTCACTACATCTTTCCCTGCCTCCCTCCCTCCATCCCTCCCTCCCTCCCTCTCACTACATCTCTCCCTCCCTCCCTCCCTCTCACTACATCTCTCCCTCCCTCCCTCCCTGCCTCCCTGCCTCGCTCCCTCCCACTACATCTTTCCTCCCTATCACTACATCTTTCCCTCCCTCCCTCCCTCCCTCCCTCCCTCCCTCCCTCCCTCCCTCCCTCCCTCCCTCCCTCCCTCCCTCCCCCTCCCTCCCTCTACACCTTTCCCTCCCTCTCTCTCACTACATCTTTCCCTACCTCCCACCCTCCCTCCCACTCATTACATCTTTCCCTCCCTCCCTCCCTCCCTCCCTCCCTCCCTCCCTCCCTCCCTCCCTCCCTCCCTCCCTCCCTCCCTCCCTCTCACTACATCTTTCCCTCCATCCATCCATCCCTCACTCCCTCCCTCTCACTACATCTTTCCCTCCCTCCCTCCCCTCCCTCCCTCCCACTCACTACATCTTTCCCTCCCTCCCTCTCACTACATCTTTCCCTCCCTCCCTCCCTCCCTCCCTCCCTCCCTCCCTCCCTCCCTCCCTCCCTCCCTCCCTCCCTCCCTAGCTCCCCCTCCCTCCCTCCCTCCGCCTCACTACATCTTTCCCTCACTCCTTCCCTCTCACTACATCTTTCCCTCCCTCCCTCCCTCCCTCTCACTACATCTCTCCCTCCCTCCCTCCCTGTCTCCCTGCCTCCCCCCTCCCACTACATATTTCCCTCCCTATCACTACATATTTCGCTCCCTCCCTCCCTCCCACTCACTACATCTCTCCCTCCCTCCCTCCCTCCCTCCCTCCCTCCCTCCCTCCCTCTACATCTTTCCCACCCTCCCTCCCTCCCTACCACCCTCCCTCCCTCTCACTACATCTTTCCCTCCCTCCCTCCCTCTCACTACACCTTTCCTTCCCTCCATCTCACTACATCTTTCCCTCCCTCCCTCCCCCCAACTCACTACATCTTTCCCTCCCTCCCTCCCTCCCTCCCTCCCTCCCTCCCTCCCTCCCTCCCTCCCTCCCTCCTCCCTCCCTCTCACTACATCTTTCCCTCCACCCATCCCTCCATCTCTCCCTCCATCTCACTACATCTTTCCCTCTCTCCCTCTCTCCCTCCCTCCCTCCCTCCCTCCCTCTACATCTTTCCCTCCCTCCCTCTCACTACATCTCTCCCTCCCTCCCTCCTGCCTCCCTGCCTCCCTCCCTCCCACTACATCTTTCCCTCCCTATCACTACATCTTTCCCTCCCTCCCTCCCTCCCTCCCTCCCTCTACATCTTTCCCTCCCTACCTCCCTCCCTCCCTCGCACTAAATCTTTCCCTCCCTCCCTCCCTCCCTCCCTCTCACTACACCTTTCCCTCCCTCCCTCTCACTACATCTTTCCCTCCCTCCCTCCCTCCCTCTCACTACATCTGTCCCTCCCTCCCTCCCTCCCTTTCACTACATCTTTCCCTCCCTCCTCCCCTCTCACTACATCTTTCCTTCCCTCCCCTCCCTCCCTCCCTCCCTCCCTCCCTCCCTCCCTCCCTAGCTCCCTCGCTCCCTCGCTCTCTCCCTCCCTCCCTCTCACTACATCTTTCCCTCCCTCCTTCCCCCTCACTACATCTTTCCCTCCCTCCTTCCCTCTCACTACATCTTTCCCTCACTCCCTCCCTCACACTCACTACATCTTTCCCTCCATCCCTCCCTCCCTCCCTCCCTCCCTCCCTCCCTCCCTCCCTCCCTCCCTCCCTCCCTCCCTCCCTCCCTCCCTCCCTCCCTCCCTCTCACTACATCTTTCCCCTCCCTGCCTCCCTCCCTCCCTCTCACTACATCACTCCCTCCCTCCCTCCCTCTACATCTTTCCCTCCCTCCCTCCCCCCTCCCTCCCTCTCACTACATCTTTCCCTCCCTCCCTCCCACTACATCTTTCCCTCCCTCTCACTATATCTTTCCCTCCCTCCCTCCCTCCCTCCCTCCCTCCCTCCCTCCCTCCCACTACATCTCTCCCTCCCTCCCTCTCACTACATCTGTCCCTCCCTCCCTCTCACTACATCTTTCCCTCAATCCTTCCTTCCCTCCCTCCCACATTCTCACTACATCTTTCCCTCCCTCCCTCCCTCCCTCCCTCCCTCCCTCCCTCCCTCCCTCCCTCCCTCCCTCTCTCTCACTACACCTTTCCATCCCTCCCTCTCACTACATCTTTCCCTCCCTCCCTCCCTCCCACTCATTACATCTTTCCCTCCCTCCTTCCCTCCTTCCCTCCTTCCCTCCCTCCCTCCCTCCCTCCCTCCCTCCCTCCCTCTCACTACATCTGTCCCTCCCTCCCTCCCTTTCACTACATCTTTCCCTCCCTCCTCCCCTCTCACTACATCTTTCCCTCGCTCCCTCCCTCCCTCCCTCCCTAGCTCCCTCGCTCCCTCGCTCTCTCCCTCCCTCCCTCTCACTACATCTTTCCCTCCCTCCTTCCCTCTCACTACATCTTTCCCTCCCTCCTTCCCTCTCACTACATCTTTCCCTCCATCCCTCCCTCCCTCCCTCCCTCCCTCCCTCCCTCCCTCCCTCCCTCCCTCCCTCCCTCCCTCCCTCCCTCTCACTACATCTTTCCCTCCCTGCCTCCCTCCCTCCCTCTCACTACATCACTCACTCCCTCCCTCCCTCTACATCTTTCCCTCCCTCCCTCTCACTACATCTTTCCCTCCCTCCCTCTCACTACATCTTTCCCTCCCTCCCTCCCTCCCCTCCCTCCCTCCCTCCCTCCCTCCCTCCCTCCCTCCCTGCCTCACTCTCACTACATCTTTCCCTCCCTGCCTCCCTCCACCCCCTCCCTCCCTCCCTCCCTCCCTCCCTCCCTCTCACTACATCTCTCCCTCCCTCCCTCCTTCTCACTACATCTCTCCCTCCCTCCCTCCCTGCCTCCCTGCCTCCCTCCCTCCCACTACATCTCTCCCTCCCTATCACTACATCTTTCCCTCCCTCCCTCCCTCCCTCCCTCACTCCCTCCCTCCCTCCCTCCCTCCCTCCCTCGCACTAAATCTTTTCCTCCCTCCCTCCCTCCCTCCCTCCCTCCCTCCCTCCCTCCCTCCCTCCCTCCCTCCCTCCCTCCCTCCCTCTCACTACACCTTTCCCTCGTTCCCTCTCACTACATCTTTCCCTCCCTCCCTCCCTCCGACACACTACATCTTTCACTCCCTCCCTCCCTCCCTCCCTCTCACTACATCTTTCCATCCACCCATCCCTCCATCCCTACCTCCCTCTCACTACATCTTTTCCCTCCCCCTCCCTCCCTCCCTCCCTCCCTCCCTCCCTCCCTCCCTCCCTCCCTCCCTCCCTCCCTCCCTCCCTCCCTCCCTCCCTCCCTCCCTCCCTCCCTCCCCTCCCTCCCACTACATCTCTCCCTCCCTCCCTCTCACTATATATCTCCCTCCCTCCCTGCCTCCCTGCCTCCCTCCCTCCCTCCCACTACATCTCTCCCTCTCTCCCTCTCACTACATCTGTCCCTCCCTCCCTCTCACTACATCTTTCCCTTCCTCACTCCCTCCCTTCCTCCCTCAATCCCTCCCTCCCTCCCTCCCTCTCACTACATCTTTCCCTCCCTGCCTCCATCCCTCCATCCCTCCCTGCCTCCATCCCTCTCACTACATCTCTCACTCCCTCCCTCCCTCTCACTACATCTCTCCCTCCCTCCCTCCCTCCCTCCCTCCCTCCCTCCCTCCCTCCCTCCCTCCCTCCCTCCCCCTCCCTCCCACTACATCTCTCCCTCCCTCCCTCTCACTATATATCTCCCTCCCTCCCTGCCTCCCTGCCTCCCTCCCTCCCTCCCACTACATCTCTCCCTCTCTCCCTCTCACTACATCTGTCCCTCCCTCCCTCTCACTACATCTTTCCCTTCCTCACTCCCTCCCTCCCTCCCTCAATCCCTCCCTCCCTCCCTCCCTCTCACTACATCTTTCCCTCCCTGCCTCCATCCCTCCATCCCTCACTCCCTCCCTCCCTCTCACTACATCTCTCCCTCCCTCCCTCCCTCTCACTACATCTCTCCCTCCCTCCCTCCCTCCCTCCCACTACATCTTTCCCTGCCTATCACTACATCTTTCCCTCCCTCCCTCCCTCCCTCCCTCCCCTCCCTCCCTCCCTCCCTCCCTCCCTCCCACTACATCTTTCCCTCCCTCTCAGTACATCTTTCCCTCCCTGCCTCCCTCCCTCCATCCCTCACTCCCTCCCTCCCTCTCACTACATCTCTCCCTCCCTCCCTCCCTCCCTCTCACTACATCTTTCCCTCCCTCCCTCCCTCCCTCCCTCCCTCCCTCCCTCCCTCCCTCCCTCCCTCCCTCCCTACATTCCCTCCTTCCCTCCCTCCCTCCCTCCCTCTCACTACACCTTTCCCTCCCTCCCTCTAACTACATCTTTCCCCTCCCTCCCTCCCTCCCTCCCTCCCTCCCTCCCTCCCTCCCTCCCTCCCTCCCTCCCTCCTCCCTCCCTCCCTCCCTCCCTCCCTCCCTCCCTCTCACTACACCTTTCCCTCCCTCCCTCTAACTACATCTTTCCCTCCCTCCCTCCATCCCTCCCACCCTCCCTCCCTCCCTCGCTCCCTCGCTCCCTCCCTCCCTCCCTCCCTCTCACTACATCTTTCCCTCCCTCCTCCCCTCTCACGACATCTTTCCCTCCCTCCCTCCCTCCCTCCCTCCCTCCCTCCTCCCTCCCTCCCTCCCTCCCTCCCTCCCTCCCTCCCTCCCTCTCACTACATCTCTCCCTCCCTCCCTCCCTGCCTCCCTGCCTCCCTCCCTCCCACTACATCTTTCCCTGCCTATCACTACATCTTTCCCTCCCTCCCTCCCTCCCTCCCTCCCTCCCTCCCTCCCTCCCTCCCTCCCTCCCTCCCTCCCTCCCTCCCTCCCTCCCTCCCTCTCACTACACCTTTCCCTCCCTCCCTCTCACTACATCTTTCCCTCCCTCCCTCCCTCCCTCCCTCCCTCCCTCTCACTACATCTTTCCCTCACTCCCTCCCTCCCTCCCTCCCTCTCACTACATCTTTCCCTCCCTCCTCCCCTCTCACTACATCTCTCACTCCCTCCCTCCCTCTCACTACATCTCTCCCTCCCTCCCTCCCTGCCTCCCTGCCTCGCTCCCTCCCACTACATCTTTCCCTCCCTATCACTACATCTTTCCCTCCCTCCCTCCCTCCCTCCCTCCCTCCCTCCCTCCCTCGCACTACACCTTTCCCTCATTCCCTCTCACTACATCTTTCCCTCCCTCCCTCCCTCCGACACACTACATCTTTCCCTCCCTCCCTCCTTCCCTCCCTCCCTCCCTCCCTCCCTCCCTCCCTCCCTCCCTCCCTCCCTCCCTCCCTCCCTCCCTCCCTCTCATTACATCTTTCCATCCACCCATCCCTCCATCCCTACCTCCCTCTCACTACATCTTTCCCTCCCTCCCCCTCCCTCCCTCCCTCCCTCCCTCCCTCCCTCCCTCCCTCCCTCCCTCCCTCCCTCCCTCCCTCCCTCCCTCCCTCCCACTACATCTCTCCCTCCCTCTTTCTCACTATATATCTCACTCCCTCCCTGCCTCCCTGCCTCCCTCCCTCCCTCCCACTACATCTCTCCCTCTCTCCCTCTCACTACATCTGTCCCTCCCTCTTTCTCACTACATCTTTCCCTTCCTCCCTCCCTCCCTCCCTCCCTCCCTCAATCCCTCCCTCCCTCCCTCTCACTACATCTTTCCCTCCCTGCCTCCATCCCTCCATCCCTCACTCCCTCCCTCCCTCTCACTACATCTCTCCCTCCCTCCCTCCCTCCCTCTCACTACATCTCTCCCTCCCTCCCTCCCTGCCTCCCTGCCTACCTCCCTCTCACTACATCTTTCCCTCCCTCCCTCCCTCCCTCCCTCCCTCCCTCCCTCCCTCCCTCCCTCCCTCCCTCCCTCCCTCCCTCCCTCCCTCCCTCTCACTACATCTTTCCCTCACTCCCTCCCTCCCTCCCTCTCACTACATCTTTCCCTCCCTCCTCCCCTCTCACTACATCTTTCCCTGCCTCCCTCCCTCCATCCCTCCCTCCCTCCCTCTCACTACATCTCTCCCTCCCTCCCTCCCTCTCACTACATCTCTCCCTCCCTCCCTCCCTGCCTCCCTGCCTCGCTCCCTCCCACTACATCTTTCCCTCCCTATCACTACATCTTTCCCTCCCTCCCTCCCTCCCTCGCACTACACCTTTCCCTCATTCCCTCTCACTACATCTTTCCCTCCCTCCCTCCCTCCCTCCCTCCGACACACTACATCTTTCCCTCCCTCCCTCCCTCCCTCCCTCCCTCCCTCCCTCCCTCCCTCCCTCCCTCCCTCCCTCCCTCCCTCCCTCCCTCTCATTACATCTTTCCATCCACCCATCTTTCCCTCCCTCCCTCCCTCCCTCCCACTACATCTCTCCCTCCCTCTTTCTCACTATATATCTCACTCCCTCCCTGCCTCCCTGCCTCCCTCCCTCCCTCCCTCCCACTACATCTCTCCCTCTCTCCCTCTCACTACATCTGTCCCTCCCTCTTTCTCACTACATCTTTCCCTTCCTCCCTCCCTCCCTCCCTCAATCCCTCCCTCCCTCCCTCCCTCCCTCCCTCCTCCCTCCCTCCCTCCCTCCCTCCCTCCCTCCCTCCCTCCCTCTCACTACATCTTTCCCTCCCTGCCTCCATCCCTCCATCCCTCACTCCCTCCCTCCCTCTCACTACATCTCTCCCTCCCTCCCTCCCTCCCCTCTCACTACATCTCTCCCTCCCTGCCTCCCTGCCTCCCTCCCTCTCACTACATCTTTCCATCCACCCATCCCTCCATCCCTACCTCCCTCTCACTACATCTTTCCCTCCCTCCCCCTCCCTCCCTCCCTCCCTCCCTCCCTCCCTCCCTCCCTCCCTCCCTCCCTCCCTCCCTCCCTCCCTCCCTCCCTCCCTCCCTCCCTCCCTCCCTCCCTCCCTCCCTCCCTCCCTCCCTCCCTCCCTCCCTCCCACTACATCTCTCCCTCCCTCTTTCTCACTATATATCTCACTCCCTCCCTGCCTCTCTGCCTCCCTCCCTCCCTCCCATACCTTAAGGGAACATTTTGACAATCACCATATGGTTAGTGAGAAAGTCCCTATTGGAACTGTACGGTCCCTTACTAGACGTCCGAAAACATTTGTAAAATTCGGGGACAGCGTCGGGCCGAGCGGCAGGGCCAGACCTACCGGGAAGTCATCAAATGAACTTTGTCGGACATTCGGTTTTCGTTTAATAAAATAAACAAATTTTGGCCCATTTTTGCGCTATGCCGGAAGATCCCACAAGAGGGCATAAGCAATCATATTGCTATTGGACAAAACATCCCGAATCACGACGTGCCATATCTCGAAAACTGAAAATATTTCGAAGCCGAAACTTGGTGAGCGTAGGTTTGGCATAATGGGAAGATGGCCCCGAACAAGATGGCGTCTAGGCCTCAACGGTTTTTGAGTTATGGCCATATTTCTGGGATTAAAGGTCCAAAATGAAAATAGAGAAAAGATTTTTTCACTTCACGTCAAAGTCAAGGAGCCTCCGGTGTCAATAAAAAAAATTGGCCATTTATCTATCGTCATTTAAGAGAAATCGTACGATGACCAGATCGTGATGTTCAGATATAGGTGTTTTTTTTTTTTTCAACGGTTACAGATCCAGTTGCAGGGTGTTCATACGAATATTTTTAAAATGTGCTGCGGAGCTCTGCGACATTTCTGTGATTTTCTATGATTTTCTGAAATAACACACACTCACTAAACCCTCCGTAAATAACTCAGTTCTTAACGTAAAGACTTAAAACTCAGGATTCTGTAAAGGCATACCCCAATGAGGATATGAGTTTATTTATAGCTTCCTGTGCCAACCAGAAGTGCCATAATTGGTGTCTCAGGGGCTGTTTGGAAGGGTTAAAAAAATCAGATCTGTCCAAAACTTCATATGTGTGATTAGACAACCCCCATGAACTGTAAATCAGTCATTTTTCCCAACAGATGTCAAAGAAAAGCTCTCACACACACACACAGCAAGGATGGAGTGACAAAGCGTGGTGTTTAAAGACACAGAGAGCAGGCAATGGCATAAACATAATCCCAAGGCCGTGCCGAGTCCAACGAGGTGCCCCGCTTGACCGTAGCTCGCTCGGTCTGAGCGCAGCGACCATGAGAAAAATAGGCCCACAATGATGCCTGCACCACAATGTCATTGGATTTTGGGTGACAGCGGCGGAACCGTTAGGTTTAGAAGGACAATTCAAACACAGGACTGTTCCTAAGGTCCTCCCGATCTGTGCAAGCCTAACCTTGACTGTGTGGCATTAACCTTTCACAGTTAAAAGAAGGTGTTTACAAAAAAACAGTGTGCATTGACTTCTCTCCCCATAGGAATACATTGCCTGCTCCCCTAAATACAACCTGGAGTCTATATGGGTTATGAATGCTGTATGAACCTGTCTTCTATGACATTCCATCAGACCACTATGAGGTCTACCTGTGTCGATTCTAAGCTTCCTGGAGCAACCGGAAGTGGTTAAATTGACCCAAAAGGTATTTGGATGTACATTACCTCGAAAGGTGAAAAGGCCTCTGCATTATTCAACCCTGTGTAGATCAGTCAATTCTCAACTTAAAGACTTAAAACTCAGGATTCCCTAGGTTTCTATGTCAGTCAAGACATGTGTGTATTTATAGCTTCCTGTGCCAACCGGAAGTGCCATAATTGGTGTCTCAGGGGCTGTTTGGAAGGGTTAAAAAAATCAGATCTGTCCAAAACTTCATATGTGTGATTAGACAACCCCCATGATCTGTAAATCAGTCATTTTTTCCAACAGATGTCAAAGAAAAGCTCTCACACACACACACAGCAAGGATGGAGTGACAAAGCGTGGTGTTTAAAGACACAGAGAGCAGGCAATGGCATAAACATAATCCCAAGGCCGTGCCGAGTCCAACGAGGTGCCCCGCTTGACCGTAGCTCGCTCGGTCTGAGCGCAGCGACCATGAGAAAAATAGGCCCACAATGATGCCTGCAACCACAATGTCATTTGATTTTGGGTGACAGCGGCGGAACCGTTAGGTTTAGAAGGACAATTCAAACACAGGACTGTTCCTAAGGTCCTCCCAATCTGTGCAAGCCTAACCTTGACTGTGTGGCATTAACCTTTCAAAGTTAAAAGAAGGTGTTTACAAAAAAACAGTGTGCATTGACTTCTCTCCCCATAGGAATACATTGCCTGCTCCCCTAAATACAACCTGGAGTCTATATGGGTTATGAATGCTGTATGAACCTGTCTTCTATGACATTCCATCAGACCACTATGAGGTCTACCTGTGTCGATTCTAAGCTTCCTGGAGCAACCGGAAGTGGTTAAATTGACCCAAAAGGTATTTGGATGTACATCACCTCGAAAGGTGAAAAGGCCTCTGCATTATTCAACCCTGTGTAGATCAGTCAATTCTCAACTTAAAGACTTAAAACTCAGGATTCCCTAGGTTTCTATGTCAGTCAAGACATGTGTGTATTTATAGCTTCCTGTGCCAACTGGAAGTGCCATAATTGGTGTCTCAGGGGCTGTTTGGAAGGGTTAAAAAAATCAGATCTGTCCAAAACTTCATATGTGTGATTAGACAACCCCCATGAACTGTAAATCAGTCATTTTTCCCAACAGATGTCAAAGAAAAGCTCTCTCACACACACACAGCAAGGATGGAGTGACAAAGCGTGGTGTTTAAAGACACAGAGAGCAGGCAATGGCATAAACATAATCCCAAGGCCGTGCCGAGTCCAACGAGGTGCCCCGCTTGACCGTAGCTCGCTCGGTCTGAGCGCAGCGACCATGAGAAAAATAGGCCCACAATGATGCCTGCACCACAATGTCATTTGATTTTGGGTGACAGCGGCGGAACCGTTAGGTTTAGAAAGACAATTCAACCACAGGACTGTTCCTAAGGTCCTCCTGATCTGTCCAAGCCTATCCTTGACCGTGTGACATTAACCCTTCACAGTCAAAAGAAGGTGTTTACATAAAAACAGTGTTCATTGACTTCTCTCCCCATAGGAATACATTGGCTGCTCCACTAAATACAACCTGGAGTCTATATGGGTTATGAATGTTGTATGAACCTGTCTTCGGTACCAGTCCATCAAACCACTATAAGGTCTACCTGTGTCGATTCTAAGCTTCCTGGACCAACCGGAAGTGGTTCAAATCGCCCTAAAAGTGTATACCCATACACTGCCTGCAATTTGATGGACATAGTGCATTGAACCCTGTGTAAATCAGTCAGTTTTCATGGTAAAGACTTAAAACTCAGGATTCTCTAATGGAATACCCCAATGAGGATGTATGTTGAGTTACAGCTTCCTGTGCCAACCGGAAGTGCCATAATTGGTGTCTCATGGGCTGTTTGGAGGGGTTAAAAATATCAGATCTTTCCAAAACTTCATATATATGATTAGGCAACCCCCATGAACTGTAAATCAGTCATTTTTCCCATAAAAATTCAAAGGAAAACTAAATCACACAGATACACAACACGGATGGAGGGACGTATCATTGGGGTGCGTAGAGACTGACAGTGCCTCCAATAGTTAGCTTTGAATGATATCAAATTGACTGATGGACAGTGACTTGCAGGTGACTCTTGTCCATTAGCAATATGTTTAAGCGGTGAGGTACCATCACCAAAAGCGACATTCTGAAATCAACCCTAACGAACGATGGAGAGGTACCAGTATCACTGCCCAGCCATCCCGAGGTCATCGGGCCAGTCAATTTGGCATTCCTGCATGATTTTTATAGCATGACAAATTGGTGATGGTGAATGCCCAGTTAACCATATGGCAAATGCACAGTGACTTTGAAAGAGTGAGAAAAATCACCAAATGGACATTCTGGAATCAATCCTAACGAGCGATGGAGAGGTACCAGAATCACTGCCAAGCCATCCCGAGTTCATCGGGCCAGTCAATTTGGCATTCCTGCACAAATTTTCAGTGACTTTGCAAAAGTGAGAAAACATTTGCAATATGTTTTAACAGTGAGGTACCATCACCAAAAGCGACATTCTGAAATCAACCCAAACGAGCGATGGAGAGGTACCAGAATCACTGCCCAACCATCCCGAGTTCATCGGGCCAGTCAATTTGGCATTCCTGCATGATTTTTATGGCATGACAAATTGGTGATGGTGAATGCCCAGTTAACCATATGGCAAATGCACAGTGACTTTGAAAGAGTGAGAAAAATCACCAAATGGACATTCTGGAATCAACCCTAACGAGCGATGGAGAGGTACCAGAATCACTGCCCGGCCATCCCGAGTTCATCAGGCCAGTCAATTTTTTTATTTCTGAAGGATTTTTGAGAATGTCAAATTTCTTATGACATTTAGCCCCCACAAAACATATGCCTTATGCACAAGCAAAAAAAAAAAAAACATTATGATAATAAAATATGACTAAAGTATGTATATACAGTTCTTATACGTGTGTAACTGACACAAAATTCGAAATTTTTTGAAAAACGGTCCAGAAAGCACTTTTTTAGGGGTGTGTGAAGTTTTTTATGAAATTTAATAATTTTTGACTTTTGACTTCTGACTTCCTATGAAATCATATTGCAGATGGACAAAACATATGCAATAATGCGCAAGTAAAAAAAATTAAAAAGATTATGATAATAAAATTGGACAAAAGTATTTTCATACAGTTTTTATACATGTGTAATTGACAAAAAAAGCGAAAGAATTTCGAAAAACGGTCCAGAAAGCACTTTTTTAAGGGGTGATAAGTTTTTTTCAAAAAATCCATTTTTTCAAAATATGGCTTTTGGATGTTGACTTGGAGTCCAATATCAATATGAAAAACCATGGTGGAGCGCAATCGCCACCTGTTGGATTTTTGAAGTGTTACAACTGGCAATAGCCATATGGCATTTGAAGTAAACTTTGCATGAATCAACGCCACTTTGGGTGGTATTGGCCAATGTGTACATGGTTTGTCCTATGCCAATAATTTGCCATTCATTTTTGTCCACTAAGGGGGTGAATTCCCTTACACTACATCTCTCCCTCTCTCCCTCTCACTACATCTGTCCCTCCCTCCCTCTCACTACATCTTTCCCTCCCTCCCTCCCTCCCTCCCTCCCTCCCTCCCTCCCTCCCTCCCTCCCTCCCTCCCTCAATCCCTCCCTCCCTCCCTCTCACTACATCTTTCCCTCCCTGCCTCCATCCCTCCATCCCTCACTCCCTCCCTCCCTCTCACTACATATTTCCCTCCCTCCCACTACATCTCTCCTCTCCCTCCCTCTCACTATATATCTCCCTCCCTCCCTGCCTCCCTGCCTCCCTCCCTCCCTCCCTCCTACTACATCTCTCCCTCTCTCCCTCTCACTACATCTGTCCCTCCCTCTCACTACATCTCTCCCTCCCTCCCTCTCACAACATCTCTCCCTCCCTCCCTCCCTGCCTCCCTGCCTCCCTCCTTCCCACTACATCTTTCCCTCCCTATCACTACATCTTTCCAACCCTCCCTCCCTCCCTCCCTCTACATCTTTCCCTCTCTCCCTCTCTCCCTCCCTCTCTCACTCCCTCCCTCCCTCCCACTACATCTTTCCCTCCCTCCCTCTCACTACATCTTTCCCTCCCTCCCTCCCTCCCTCCCTCCCTCCCTCCCTCTCTCTCCCTCCCTCCCTCCCCCTCCCTCCCTCCCTCCCTCCCTCCCTCCCTCTCACTACATCTCTCCCTCCCTCCCTCCCTGCCTCCCTGCCTCCCTCCCTCCCACTCCACGTCTTTCCCTCCCTATCACTACATCTTCCCTCCCTCCCTCCCTCCCTCCCTCCCTCCCTCCCTCCCTCCCTCCCTCCCTCCCTCCCTCCCTCCCTCCCTCCCTCCCTCCCTCCCTCCCTCCCTCTACATCTTTCCCTCCCTCCCTCCCTCCCTCCCTCGCACTACACCTTTCCCTCATTCCCTCTCACTACATCTTTCCCTCCCTCCCTCCCTCCCTCCCTCCCTCCCTCCCTCCCTCCCTCCCTCCCTCCCTCCCTCCCTCCCTCCCTCCCTCCCTCCGACACACTACATCTTTCCCTCCCTCCCTCCCTCCCTCCCACTACATCTCTCCCTCCCTCTTTCTCACTATATATCTCCCTCCCTCCCTGCCTCCCTGCCTCCCTCCCTCCCACTACATCTCTTCCTCTCTCCCTCTCACTACATCTGTCCCTCCCTGCCTCTCACTACATCTTTCCCTTCCTCCCTACCTCCCTCCCTCCCTCAATCCCTCCCTCCCTCAATCCCTCCCTCCCTCCCTCTCACTACATCTCTCCCTCCCTCCCTCCCTGACCTCCCTGCCTCCTTCCCTCTCACTACATCTTTCCATCCACCCATCCCTCCATCCCTACCTCCCTCTCACTACATCTTTCCCTCCCTCCCTCCCTCCCACTACATCTCTCCCTCCCTCCCTCTCACTATATATCTCCCTCCCTTCCTGCCTCCCTGGCTCCCTCCCTCCCTCCCTCCCACTACATCTCTCCCTCTCTCCCTCTCACTACATCTGTCCCTCCCTCCCTCTCACTACATCTTTCCCTTCCTCCCTCCCTCCCTCCCTCCCTCAATCCCTCCCTCCCTCCCTCTCACTACATCTTTCCCTCCCTGCCTCCATCCCTCCATCCCTCACTCCCTCCCTCCCTCTCACTACATCTCTCCCTCCTCCCTCCCTCCCTCCCTCCCTCCCTCCCTCTCACTACATCTCTCCCTCCCTCCCTCCCTGCCTCCCTGCCTCCCTCCCTCCCACTACATCTTTCCCTGCCTATCACTACATCTTTCCCTCCCTCCCTCCCTCCCTCCCTCTCACTACATCTTTCCCTCCCTGCCTCCCTCCCTCCATCCCTCACTCCCTCCCTCCCTCTCACTACATCTCTCCCTCCCTCCCTCCCTCCCTCTCACTACATCTTTCCCTCCCTCCCTCCCTCCTTCCCTCCTTCCCTCCCTCCCTCCCTCTCACTACACCTTTCCCTCCCTCCCTCTAACTACATCTTCCCTCCCTCCCTCCCTCCCTCCCTCCCTCCCTCCCTCCCTCCCTCCCTCCCTCCCTCCCTCCCTCCCTCCCTCCCTCCCTCCCTCCCTCCCTCTCACTACATCTTTCCCTCCCTCCCTCCCTCCCACCCTCCCTCCCTCCCTCCCTCTCACTACATCTTTCCCTCCCTCCTTCCCTCTCACTACATCTTTCCCTCCCTCCTTCCCTCTCACTACATCTTTCCCTCCCTCCCTCCCTCCCTCACACTCACTACATCTTTCCCCCCTCCCTCCCTCCCTCCCTCCCTCCCTCCCTCCCTCCCTCCCTCCCTCCCTCCCTCCCTCCCTCCCTCCCTCCCTCCCTCCCTCCCTCCCTCTCACTACATCTTTCCCTCCCTGCCTCCCTCCCTCCATCCCTCCCCTCCCTCCCTCTAACTACATCTCTCCCTTCCTCCCTCCCTGCCTCCCTGCCTCCCTCCCTCCCACTACATCTTTCCCTCCCTATCACTACATCTTTCCCTCCCTCCCTCCCTCCCTCCATCCCTCCCTCCCTCCCTCCCTCCCTCCCTCTCACTACATCTTTCCCTCCCTCCCTCTCACTACATCTTTCCCTCCCTCCCTCCCTCCCTCCCTCCCTCCCTCCCTCCCCCTCACACTCACTACATCTTTCCCTCCATCCCTCCCTCCCTCCTTCCTCCCCCCTCCCTCCCTCCCTCCCTCCCTCCCTCCCTCCCTCCATCCCTCTCACTACATCTTTCCCTCCCTGCCTCCCTCCCTCCATCCCTCCCTCCCTCCCTCTCACTACATCTCTCCCTCCCTCCCTCTCACTACATCTCTCCCTCCCTCCCTCCCTGCCTCCCTGCCTCCCTCCCTCCCACTACATCTTTCCCTCCCTATCACTACATCTTTCCCTCCCTCCCTCCCTCCCTACCTCTACATCTTTCCCTCCCTCCCTCCCTCCCTCCCTCCCTCCCTCCCTCCCTCCCTCCCTCCCTCCCTCCCTCCCTCCCTCCCTCTCACTACATCTTTCCCTCCCTCCCTCCATCCCTCCCTCCCTCCCTCCCTCTCACTACATCTTCCCCTCCCTCCCTCTCACTACATCTTTCCCTCCCTCCCTCCCTCCCTCCCTCCCTCCCTCCCTCCCTCCCTCCCTCACACTCACTACATCTTTCCCTCCATCCCTCCCTCCCTCCCTCCTTCCTCCCTCCCTCCCTCCCTCCCCCTCCATCCCTCTCACTACATCTTTCCCTCCCTGCCTCCCTCCCTCCATCCCTCCCTCCCTCTCACTACATCTCTCCCTCCCTCCCTCTCACTACATCTCTCCCTCCCTCCCTCCCTGCCTCCCTGCCTCCCTCCCTCCCTCCATCCCTCTCACTACATCTTTCCCTCCCTGCCTCCCTCCCTCCATCCCTCCCTCCCTCCCTCTCACTACATCTCTCCCTCCCTCCCTCTCACTACATCTCTCCCTCCCTCCCTCCCTGCCTCCCTGCCTCCCTCCCTCCCACTACATCTTTCCCTCCCTATCACTACATCTTTCCCTCCCTCCCTCCCTCCCTACCTCTACATCTTTCCCTCCCTCCCTCCCTCCCTCCCCCCCTCCCTCCCTCCCTCCCTCCCCCTCCCTCCCCCTCTCACTACATCTTTCCCTCCCTCCCTCCATCCCTCCCTCCCTCCCTCCCTCCCTCTCACTACATCTTTCCCTCCCCTCCCTCTCACTACATCTTTCCCTCTCCCTCCCTCCCTCCCTCCCTCCCTCCCTCCCTCCCTCCCTCCCTCCCTCCCTCCCTCCCTCCCTCCCTCCCTCCCTCCCTCACACTCACTACATCTTTCCCTCCATCCCTCCCTCCTTCCCTCCCTCCCTCCCTCCCTCCCTCCCTCCCTCCCTCCCTCCCCCTCCCTCCCTCCCTCCCTCCCTCCCTCCCTCCCTCCCTCCCTCCCTCCATCCCTCTCACTACATCTTTCCCTCCCTGCCTCCCTCCCTCCATCCCTCCTTCCCTCCCTCTCACTACATCTCTCCCTCCCTCCCTCTCACTACATCTCTCCCTCCCTCCCTCCCTGCCTCCCTGCCTCCCTCCCTCCCACTACATCTTTCCCTCCCTATCACTACATCTTTCCCTCCCTCCCTCCCTTCCCTCCCTCTCACTACATCTTTCCCTCCCTCCCTCCCTCCCTCCCTCCCTCCCTCCCTCCCTCCCTCCCCCTCCCTCTCACTACATCTTTCCCTCAATCCATCCCTCCCTCCCTCCCTCCCTCCATCCCTCTCACTACATCTTTCCCTCCCTGCCTCCCTCCCTCCATCCCTCACTCCCTCCCTCCCTCTTACTAGATCTCTCCCTCCCTCCCTCCCTCCCTCTCACTACATCTCTCCCTCCCTCCCTCCCTGCCTCCCTGCCTCCCTCCTTCCCTCCCTCCCTCCCTCTCACTACATCTTTCCCTCCATACATCCCTCCCTCCCTCCATCCCTCTCACTACATCTTTCCCTCCCTGCCTCCCTCCCTCCATCCCTCACTCCCTCCCTCCCTCTCACTACATCTCTCCCTCCCTCCCTCTTTCTCACTACATCTCTCCCTCCCCCCCTCCCTGCCTCCCTGCCTCCCTCCCTCCCACTACATCTTTCCCTGCCTATCACTACATCTTTCCCTCCCTCCCTCCCTCCCTCCCTCCCTCCCTCCCTCCCTCCCTCCCTCCCTCCCTCCCTCCCTCCCTCCCTCCCTCCCTCCCTCCCTCCCTCCCTCCCCCTCTCACTACATCTTTCCCATCCTCCCTCCCTCCCTCCCACTCACTACATCTTTCCCTCCCTCCCTCCCTCCCTCCCTCCATCCATCCCTCCCTGCCTCCCTCCCTCCCTCCCTCACACTACATCCCTCCCTCCCTCCCTATCACTACACCTTTCCCTCCCTCCCTCTCACTACATCTTTCCCTCCCTCCCTCCCTCCCTCCCTCCCACTCACTACATCTTTCCCTCCCTCCCTCCCTCCCTCCCTCCCTCCCTCCTCCCTCCCTCCCTCCCTCCCTCCCTCCCTCCCTCCCTCCCTCCCTCACTCTCACTACATCTTTCCCTCCCCTCCCTCCCTCCCTCCCTCCCTCCCTCCCTCCCTCCCTCCCTCCCTCCCTCCCTCCCTCCCTCCCTCCCTCCCTCCCTCCCTTCCTCCCTCCCTCCCACTACATCTTTCCCTCCCTCTCACTACATCTTTCCCTCCCTCCCTCCCTCCCTCCCTCCCTCCCTCCCTCCCTCCCTCCCTCCCTCCCCCTCCCTCCCTCCCTCCCTCCCTCCCTCCCTCCCTCCCACTACATCTTTCCCTCCCTCCCTCTCTCCATCGCCCTCTCTAAATCCCTCCCTCCCTCCAATCATTTCATAGGTTCTGATTAACAGCAGTGGCCCAGCTTCCTCTCCCTCTTCTGTCTCTCCCTCTTTCCATCTCCTGCTCTCATTCTGCCTGTCAGCATTATACAGTACTGTACTATACATAGTCTCTACTCCTCAACCAGGAAGGAGAAGAGATTTTTTACTTTATTCTAAAAAGCCTTTATTGGCACAATTCAGCTTATTTGCATGAGTTAACACCAGGAGAGGATAGAAGGGAGAAGAGAAGAGGAGAGGAGAAGAGTACACGAAGATACACATACACACACACACACACACACACACACACACACACACACACACACACACACACACACACACACACACACACACACACACACACACACACACACACACACACACACACACACACACACACACACACACACACACTAGGTCTACCCTCCTTGTTATCCATAATAAAGAGGTATGAGTTCCTGTAATGAGTGAAGGCAGGGAAGAGATATTACAAAACTAAATTACATAGTGCCTTATGAATACAAATACATGCAAATGAATTACTTAAAAATCATACAATGTGATTTTTCTGGATTTGTGTTTTAGATTCCGTATCTCACAGTTGAAGTGTACCTATGATAAACATTACAGACCTCTACATGCTTTGTAAGTAGGAAAACCTGCAAAATCGGCAGTGTATCAAATACTGTATATACACACAGTACAAAGATTGTTTAAAGTGACCGTGATTACACAATAAATTCAGAGAGTTATTTCCATTGTGGTCTCAATTTTTTACATTAACACATATACTATACAATTACATAGATCCAGACACATTACATAGATCCAGACACATTACATAGATACAGACACATTACATAGATACAGACACAATACATAGATCCAGACACAATACATAGATCCAGACACATTACATAGATCCAGACACAATACATAGATCCAGACACATTACATAGATCCAGACACAATACATAGATCCAGACACAATACATAGATACAGACACATTACATAGATACAGACATTACATAGATCCAGACACAATACATAGATACAGACACATTACATAGATCCAGACACAATACATAGATACAGACACATTACATAGATACAGACACAATACATAGATACAGACACATTACATAGATCCAGACACATTACATAGATCCAGACACAATACATAGATCCAGACACATTACATAGATCCAGACACAATACATAGATCCAGACACATTACAGCGATACAGACAGAACAAGTCATCAACTTCCAGATGAGTGTGAGGGGGGAGTTTAATTAAGTACATTTCTTACCAACTTGTCTTATTCTTGACATTTTTGGGGCTGTCCACCCAATTGGTGACATGCAAATATTATTTTTTTAAACTCCATAAAAACAACAAATTGACTTGTTGTGGATAAAAGCCTGTACATAAATACATAATTACTTTTGCAGCTGAATTACCATGTACCAAATAAAATAAACAAGTTAAATGCATTTTCATCCCTAGGCCTACTGATGGTTTTGTCGCTACAAATGTGCGGAGGTATAGCAAATGTGCCCGCACTGGTATTGGTACGTGTGCTCTAACTAAAAGCTTGCAGATACAGTACAGGTATAGCCTACTACATGATGAGATTATTATGGACAGAAGTGCAAGATAGTTTTTATTTATCAAAGGGCAGCCAAGCATCGATTATCATGTCACCAGAATAAGACCCTCCAAATGTATTGAAAGGAGACATTATTTATCCGACATGTACTTTACTCTCACGTGTGCTCCTTCTCCACCCTCTCGGTCACCAGGCTGCTCGTCATGGAGCACACCTGTCACCATCGTTACGCGCATCAGCACCTCATGAGACTCACCTGGACTCCATCACTGCCCTGATTATCTTCCCTATATATGTCACTCCTTTTGGGTCCTTCCCCAGGTGTTATTATTTATGTTTCACTTTCATGTCTGTGTGCTGTTAGTGTGTCTTATGTTCCATTATGTTCCGTTTTATTTTACTAAAACACTCCCTGAACTTGCTTCCT